>NC_058132.1:503610844-503648650 GCF_016433145.1 Gracilinanus agilis
TCCTTCCTTCCTTCCTTCCTTCCTTCCTTCCTTCCTTCCTTCCTTCCTTCCTTCCTTCCTTCCTTCCTTCCTTCCTTCCTTCCTTCCTTCCTTTATTCAGTTTAAGGCAAATAGAGCTAAGTACCTGGGCAAGGTCACACAGCTAGTTAAGTATCTAAGGTTGGCTTTGAACTTAGGAAGATACGTCTTCCTTACTTCAGGCCCTGCATACTATCCACGGTGTCACTTAGCTGCCCCCTCACTTTAAAAAGAAACTGAGTTTTAGAGAAGTAAATGATTTGCCCACAGTAATATAAGTATTGGAGGCAACAGAGAGAATACTCACATTTTCTAAGCACTTTATGGTTTACAAAATGCTTTCCTCATAACTACTTTGTGAGATAGGTGATATATGTGGCATTAGCCCCACTTTACAGACAAAGAAAGCTCAGAAATGAAGTAACTTGTTGAGTTACAAAATTTGGGCAAGAACCAAGACTCGACCACATCTACTCTCTCTGAATCCATTGTCCTCTCCCTAGGTCAAACATGGCAGCCTACTTCTCAGTGCTATGCTGGCCAAATGAATTGTGAAAAAAGGGAACCATTTTAGGGGGAGCCATGTTCTTCTTTGGCTCTAAAAATGCTAGATGACTTGGCTTCATTTATTTATTTATTTTTGGTAGCCTTAGCTTCCACATTAGAACCAATACTAAGTAATACTAAGTATTAGTTCCAGGGTAGAAGAGCAATAAGAGCTAGGCAATTGGGGTCAAGTAACTTGCCCAGATTTACCCAGCTAGAAAGTGTCTGAGGTCAGATTTGAATCTAGGACCTCCTGTCTTTAGGCCTGGCTCTCAATCCACTGAGGTCCCTTGCCCTAAAAGTAAGGAAACTGAGACATAGAACATATATAAGCTTTACTACCCAAATCATTTGTTACTGCCTCAGTTTCAGGTGTCAATTCATGAACTAAGCAGATGAACTTCATATACAGCTTAAGTTGCTACTTTGTGCTTCCTTGTTATAGCAGTTCTTTACTCCCTCCATTATATGAGGATAATAATAATAGTATAATATAATAATTATAAGTACAATAATGATTATAATACTAGTCTTCTCTCCCTGGGATATGTTCAAGATAAATGTAAAATAACAATAATAATAAGCAAAAATAAACAAATTAATAAAATGTTAAATTAAAAATAATTAATAATAAAAATAAATAAGGTCTGGGACCCACAAAAAAGACAAAAAGAAATACTAATATGTGGGACAGCTTTGAGCACCATGAAGAGATGCACAGTATTTGTTAAATTTAAGATATTATAATAATATTTTTCATTTTATAACAGTCTGTTGTTGGGAAAATCAATCATTCTGTGGGGTCATCAACTAAAAGGACAAAGGAAGAGCTTGTACTTTGAAATTATGTTGAAGTAAAATATTTGAAATCTAAATGTCACTGGTTTGGGAAAAATCTGGTTGTGGGAAAAAGAAGACAAGAGAAATCATTTAACTGGTGTCTCTTTTTAGAATAAAAAGTCTTGGATGATGAATGGATGAAGTATTCTCCTAATAAAACTAGTCCAAGCTGGCAGGTTCATGATCTTATGTTGTCTTTCTTTTCTTTTGCCTTGTACCTGTAGGAAAAGTGGCCATACAGAAGGAAGACCTCCAGAAGTACCATAACAGGGATACTTGGTTTCAGCTGCAGCACGTTGATGCTGATTCAGAAGTCCAGGTGAGATTTCCATGACAGAGCATCCAGCCTAGCACAGAATTAAAAACACACTGCAGATAACCATCAGGGTCTGTGGCAGGGGTCAGCAATGTATGGCTCTCAAGCCATATCTGGCTCTTTTGAGGGCCAGATATGGCTCTTTCTGCAGGAGCCATAAAGTTAATTTTTTTTCAGGTGCTGTTACAGGAGCGCACCGTGAGCACTGTACGGCTCTCATGAAATTACATTTTAAAAAATGTGGTGTTTATGGCTTTCACGGCCAAAAAGGTTGCCAACCCCTGGTCTGTGGGAAAGGAATACGTACATTACGACTTACTTTGTTATTATAGAGACACGTTCAAATGTTTTCTCAGTCCAGAAGAATGACTATTCTTCTCTGTTCTCATAGTCTGTCAGCCCTTTTCTGCCCTTTGCTTGCCCAGCCATCTTCATGGTCAGGCATTTCGACAGTGTCATTTCTTCCACCCTTGAATTCCTGATCTACTTGATTTGTCATTTTTGCCCTGCTAGTCCTCAGCCTTGAAGAACTCTTACCATTTACCTACTATGTTCGTATTTCTGAAAAGCTATATGCTGCTATCAGAAGTTATCAAAATGGGAAGACTACTGGTTTTCCTCCAAATCTCCTCTTAAGTGGATCTTTACTGCTGCACAGATATTTTAAAAATCAATATCTTATTGACACTCTTCTCTCAACTAGTCAATCTATACGCATATATAAACTCCCTCCTATGTGCTAGGTGGTTTGGCTACAAAGACAAAAATGAAATAATTTCAGCACTGAAGGAACTTAATCATTCTGTTGATGAAAAAAATAGGTACATAAATAAGTATAAAATACAAGACTATTTTTGGAGAGAGGAACTAGCACCTGGAAGGTCAGGAAACATAGAAAGTAAGATGAGCTGAGTTTTGAGGGAAACTAGGGATTTTTAAGGGGTGGAACGGTGAAGGTGGAGTGCATCCTTGGCAATACAACAGAGATGGGAGATGAAATATCATGGGAGGAATAGCAAGAAGGATACTTTGGCTGACTCTTGTTTGTGTGAAAGGGAATAAAGCATAGTAAGTTTGGAAAGGTAAATTGAAACTAGTCTGTGAATGGTTTTAAATGACAAACAGAAGAATTTATATTTGATCATAGAGATAATAAGGAACTGTTGGAGTTTTTTGAGCAGTGGAGTGACATGTTCAAACACATACTTTAGGAATGTCACTTTGGTGGCTGAGAGAAGGATGAATGAGAATGAGGAGTGCCAAGATTCAGGGACTGAATAGAAGGCTATTACAGTAGTCTAGGATAGAAGTAATAAGGACCAGAGTTGGGATGGTTGAGAAGTAAATACAGAAAAAAGGACAATTACTATACATAGCTGTGGAAATAAAATCGAAAAGCTTGGCAGTTATAGAGGTAGGATTAATATGAGTGAGGAGCTGAAGATGAATGCATACCTGGTGACTAGGAGAATGGTGGTACCTTAAATAGAAATAGGGAAGTGAGAAAGAATGGTGAGTTTAAGGGGAAACAATGATATCTGTTTTGGTCATGTTGACTTTGAGATGTCTATGGGACAACCAGATGAGGCATCAAATGGGCAGATAGAGTATGGAACTATAGTTTGAGAAGGGGATCAGGGCTGGATATACATGTATACATCATATGCATAGAGAGATAATAGATTAAAGTATGGTGCTGATGAGATAACATAGAGAATACAGAGAAAGCAAAGAAAGAAAAGAAACTTTGTGTATACCCTTTTATCTGAGATCATAAGTCTTAGAGCTAGAAGGGGCCTTAAAGGTCAGCTACTGCTTTGATGTATAGAAATAGGGGGTGGAGAAGGAATTTTCAAGGGATAATTTCAGTTTATTTTTCATTGAAGTAGGAAGTACGATCTTCTACTGAGACTTAACCTACTTCAGTTAATAGAAGTGGTTTAAGAAGGTGTTTGGAATAAAAGCTGTGACTTCTGTGATAGTTGAGTAAGATGGAAAGGACTGTACACAGCAAGTAGGACTTGGCTGAGTTTGGATATTATAAATTTGAAGGGGACCTAGTTGGTAGGGGTATGTGACTTCTCTAACAGCTAGAGAGCAGGAGAAGACAAAAATGAGAAAGGCCAGTGAGAGTGTTGATCCAAGGTTGGGATTTAGAAAGAGATGAATGACAGTGAGGGGAAGAATTCAAGAATAGAAGACAATGTCAAGTTGAATTGTTCAATAAGGTCAAGATTTTGAAGGAATGAAAGTTGTCAAGGGTTATAACTGGTGAAGACTTGGAAGGATTTAGTGACTGTAGGTTATACTAAGAACTGAGAATAGGTTTATTTAGGAGGAATAGAAACAGGGTCAAAGAAGAATTTTAGAGTTATGGATCAAGGAGATGCAACACTTTGGGGTGAGGTTGTGATGGAAGGTATGACTAACCTTGGGTATGCCCAAGGTAAAACAAAGCGTAGATTATGAAAAATGAAGCATTTGATTAACTGGGAGACAAGGGTATTTAGGAGAGAATCAATGTGTAAATTGAAGTCCCTATTTAAAAAGTGTTGATAGAGTGGAGTAGAGTGCTAGACACTGAAAGAAAGGAAGAGAAAGAACCATATTGGGTGAGTATTACCTGCTAGAATCTGGATAGGGTGATATTTCTGGATGGAGTGAAACTCCAAGGAGGAAAAGTTAACTTTACCATCTATTACATGTGTGCTGAATTGAATTTTAAACTTTTCTTTGTATACCTCAGAAAGATTTTTTCTGGCTCCACCCTGAATTGTCTCTACTTTCCATGTTCTGCTCAGTGATGGAAGTAAAAGCTCAGCACAGGGGTATTTGGCTCATATGTGGTCTTCAGTGTGATCTTAATTTTCTGTGCTAAATCAACTTGATCCAAACTCTTGAAATGGTAGAGGACCCTTGTCCTTTTCACCTCATCAATGAAATCAGTGTAAGAGAGATAAAGAGAGCTGATATGAGCTGACATCAATGCATTGATGGATTGTGTTTGTGATGCAGAAATCATAGGTGATATTTGAATGATACTGACACATCAATGGATACCAATGGCAACTATTAGGAGGCTGCTTCTGAAGGGTCCCACTTTCATGTCCACATTAGAGATGCTGCTTTGGTCCTTGTTTCAAAACACAATAAGCTATAATAAAATAATTCATTTCTATAGGGCTTGAAAGTTTAAAGAGCCTTCTTTTCTCTCCCTTAACCTTATAATAACTCTTTGAGGTAGACAGAACAAATATTATCCTTCTTTTATAAATGAGTAAGCTGAGGCCCAGATAAATGATATAATTTGCCCAACATTACACAGAAAGAATTAGTGGCAGGATCTCTAAGGTCCCATAAGATAGTTTAATTATTTTTTAAAAAATCACATCATTTCTGTCAGTATTGATTCCAAGGCAGAAGAATGGTAAGGTCTAGGCAGTGGGGGTTAAGTGACTTGCCAAGGGTCACACAGCTAGGAAGTGTCTGAGGCCAGATTTGAACCCAGGACCTCTTATCTTTAGATCTGGCTCTCAATCCACCAAGCCACCTAGCTTTCCCCTAGTTTAACTACTGTATGCTTCTTGATAATGGGAGAGACTTGAATAAAGGAAAGCAATTAAGAAAGTACTTTGATAGTCCATGTAAGAGATAATAAGAGCCTGAACTTGGTGGTGATAACCATATAAGTATGACAAAGGGGACAGGTATAAGAGAAATTGTGGTAGCATAAACAGCAACATTCAACAATGGATTGGATATTTGGGGTGAGGAAGAGTAAGGACTGGAAGATAACTCTGGGGCTGTGAACCTAAGGGCCTGGGAGGATAGTAGTTCCCTTGACAGGAATCATAATGTTTGGAAGTTGAGGATGGGTTTGGGGGAAAATGAGGAGTTCAGTTTTGGACATAGTGAGTTTGAGATGCCCATGGAACATCTAGTTTGCAATATTCAGTAGGCATTTGGAGATATGCACCTGGAGCTCATGATGGTCTGGATATATAGGTCTAGGAGTCATCTTCATAGAGATGATAATTAAATCCATGGAAGTCAAGAACTCAGAAGTGCTTAGAGAGAATAGAAAATAGCCCAGGACAGAACTTTGCATTCACTTATATTTAGGGTCATGAAATAGACAAGGAACCAGCAAAAGAGACTGATCCTTAGTCATAACTTTGTTTTACACAAGATGATCCTCACCCCTGATTCTCCATCTCCCATTGCCCCCATGCTTGGAATACTTTCTCCTTCTTGGAATCTTTGGTTTTCTTCAAGACTCAGCTATTGCAGGAGGCCTTTCCTGGTTCCCACTGTGGATAGTGCTTTCCCCTCTCATGTTAACAGGATTTCTACTTTGTAGTTATTTTGTAAATATGCCTATATTTGGACATGTTGTAGCCCTCATTAGGGGACAGGGAATTTTGTATCTCTATCTCTAGCTTTTAGCATATACATGGTAAAGATTTGTTGATTAATAAGGGGAAGAAGATCTTGAAGGACTGTGCCTTGAATTAATCCAGGAATGGGTTGATTCTGAGATGTCTTAATCTCCCCCATCTTCTTTCTAAGGTTACATATGACTGGTACTGGCCCTGAAAATAGCTTTCATTAAACAAATCATGCCAATGAAATGGTAGACTGGTTAGCTTACTTAAGAACATAAAACTTCCTCAAAGATCTTTACAAAACCATCCTATTAGTAACTCTGTACACATTGTAGATTCTGAACTGCTCATTAAAGCAGGCCCCGTCGAACATTTACTTGGCATATAATGGACATGATAAAATTGCATTTTCAAAAAAAATTGTGGTTGGGACAGAATTTTTCCTTTTCCTTTAGAATCTTAGAATCCCAGATTTTGAAGAGCCCATGGAGGTCGTCTGATAAAAGTGCTTACCTATCTCTTATACAACTTCTTTGACAGATGGTTGTCAAGTGGTTGCTTATAATTTTGCATTCTAGATTAGTACAATTTTATTCTGTTTCGCAGCCATAATTTATTCTGCAATCATCATGTTTTGCTTTTTTAAAAAAAGATCAGTTTTGTCTCTTTACTTCATAATGCCAGTCATTCCACAGATGGCTTTTAAAATCATTCTTATATTCAGTTGCATTCCATTGAATGAATCTAGGCACTGGGGATTTGCAAGTGAAAACATGACATAGTCTTTGCCCTCAAGGGGGCTTACAGTTTTTTATACTTGAGTTCTTTACTACTTTCTTGGTCCCTTTTTTTGTGTCACTTTTATAATAAGGGTTTATACTTAGTTTCCATACTTAAATATTAAATAGAAATTTAAGAAGTGGTAGGAGGGCTATTTTCTTACTATAGAACATAAAGACTTTCTTTTGCAATATGGTAACTAAAGGCAGTCAACATTTGCAGAACTGTCCTGGTTATTTTTGCATGGTGTTGGAACTTGGAAAAAACATCTATTAGAGAAGAACATTTTCTAATCATTTATAACCTTAAACATCATAACTGAAACATGAAACTCATCAACAGGTTCAAGTATGAAATTTGATTTTAAAAAGCAGAAGAAATGAAATATGAGAAAATGGACCGTATCTTTGTATTTTTTGCTCTGTTTTTCATCTCTGGTTATCTCATAGAAACCAATTTGTCTATCGTTTGACCCAGAGGGTTATTTAAAAAAACCAATTATTTTAATGAGCTTATGCAAATAACACATTGATAGTATATAGCAGTGATGGGCAAACTTTTGAGCTTGATGTGCTAAAATTCACCAAAAAAACTGAGCATAATTCAGGTGGTGTGTCACTTTAAGAAAAAAGCCATAATTTCACGATATTTATAGTTTAAATAACAAAAATGTATAATTGTAATATATAACTATTTAAGAAACCAAAATAGGTAAATTAGTATAGGTAGAATTGTCATCTATAGTGCACAGAGTGTCTACGCTACACTACAGCAAATGTTTCATCCTCGGCATGCGGCCCCATACTTCTCTGTATGCGGCTGCGTGTGGCCACGTGTCATCAAAAGTGACTATGTATGTCAGTGCTGACACACATGTCATAGGTTTGCCATCACCGGTATATAGAAACAGAGCAGCTACAAGGCACAGTGGATAGAATGCAGGGCCTAGAGTCATGGAGTTTGGATCTTGCCTCCAACACATATGCTAGTTTGGGGATTCTGGACAAGTCACTTAATGCTTGTCTGTTTCAGTTTCTTCATTTGTAAAAATGGGGGTATTAATAATACCTTCCTCTCAAGGTTGTTGTTAAGGATTAGATGAGAGACAAATTTATAAAGCACTTTGCAAATTTTAAAGCACTATTATTATTACCACTATCAGTATTGGTATATCTCATTTTTTAGCTCTCAATGACTGGGTCCCTGATGAATTTTATATCTCTCTTTGAATGATTACACTGTGATGAAATGGCTCATTTTACAAAGAGGATTAAGACTACTTAAGCAGAAGGGGTCTACTAGAGATATAAGCAGATCTTTGTAAATGTGTTTTGGAGCCTCTCTCTGAGCCACTGTTTCTATTTGAAATGTCAAATACAGAATTTTCAGATGAGATAGAATAGCATATAGTTTCTTGATCTGATGAATAATTCATAGTAAAAATGTTTAAGACAAGAACAACTAAGCCCACCACTGTAAACTTTTGAAAATGTTAAAAGGATATTATTTATTGATATTTCTTATGTAGTCTTATAAAAAAAGCATATATTAGGGGGCAACTAGGTGGCTCAGGGGATTGAGAGCCAGGCCTATAGATAGGAGGTCTTAGGTTCAAATGTGATACTTCCTAACTGTGTGACCTTGGGCAAGTCACTTAAGCTCTTTTGCTCAGCATCTTCCGCCTTGGAATCAATATACAATATTGAATCTAAAACAAAAAGTAAGGGTTTTTTTTTAAAGCACATTAAATTTGACATGGAGGAAACAAAAGCTGTCCTATTTATTGCATTTTGGAACTTCTTTTTAAATTTTTCTTTACATTTTTATATGTTTAGTGATGGGGGCAGCTATGTGGCACAGTAGATAGAGTGCCAATCCTGGAGTAGGAAGACTTGGGTTTAAATCTGGCCTCAGATACTTCTTAGCTGTGTGACCCTAGACAAGTCACTTAATCCCATTTGCCTAGTCCTTGGCCTTCTGTCTCAGAGTTGTTACTAAATCAGAAAGTAAGGTGTTGTTGTTTTTTTTAATACCTATTGATGTTTTCTTTTGTGCATGTGTTTCCATCAAAATCTATTAACTTGCCCTCATCTTGAATAGAAATCCAACTTCTCCAGGAACAGGTTAGTCAAGCAAAATGAATCAGCATATTGACCATTTCTGAGCATTTATATCTCATTCCTCTCTCTAATCCATCACTTTTCTGCCAAGAGGCAGGGAACATAATTTGAATTCAGTCTTCTAAAGATATGATTGGAATGATACATGTAAAACCCAGTGGAATTGTGCGTTGGCTAAGGGGGATTAGGGGTTTGGGGAGAGGGGAAGAACATGAAAATGTAAATATGGGAAAATACTCAAAATAAAAATATAAAAAAATAAAGATATGATTGGTCACTCTGTTGGTCAGAGTTCTTTAGTATGCTCAAAGTTGGCTTCTTTTAGGCTATTGTAGTCATTGTATAATGTATTCTAGTTCTGCTCATCTCAATGCATCAGTTCCAAATCTTTTGTACTCAGCCTACCTTGGGGCACATGACAATCCATCACATTCATTTAACATAAGTTGTTTAGCCATTCTTCAGCTGATACTTTGTTTATAGCTCTTTATTACAGCAAAAAAAATATGCTTATGAATATCTTTGTACAATTGGGTTCTTTTCCTTCTAGATTAGACAATTTATGTTATACTCCCCATAAAAGGAAAATGGAATTACCATGAATTAGAAAGGGCAAGATCTTTCTTGATCTCCTCGAATTTGTTCTTGAGGCTTTTGTTCAATTATGTTATGAAAGAAGTTTATTTCTTCTCCTTCAAATTGCTATATCACAAGCCTGTAAAATTATGGGTAAAACTTGAGATAGGAATGGTAATTAGACATATGTTGAGGGCCTGACAACCCCTAAATAACTATTTCTGGTAAAGCATTTCAAATCTAAATGTCTTCAACTTCCTACCACACATGACTGTCAAATTTCTTTCTACACAATGGTTCCATAGTTTAGCCACTCAGTCTAATTTCTCAGGTCAAGCTGAATTAAATTTGTAACTCTCTATTTTCTGAATAACATCTCCTTAGGGCAAGATAATAGGAAAATCCATGAAATCATTTTTTCCTTCCTCTCCCCTCCTCCACATCATTCTCTCTTACTTCCTTGCTCCACCCGTTATCATTCATCTCCCTTTTGTGCAGAAACACTCATCCAATTACTCTAGGCCAGTGATGGGCAAACTTTTTAAAGAGGGGGCCAAAGGAAAGGAAATACTCATCTGTCAGTCTGTTTCTAGGGCAACTCTTTCAAAGTTTCATTGTATTGTATCCTACTCATTGTATTCATCAGATTAGGAATAATGTCCCGTGGCCAGATAGAGCATTTTAGGGGGCCACATCTGGCCCGAAGGCCATAGTTTGCCCATCACTGCTCTAGGGAAATAAAGGCGATTGAAAGTCCCTTCACTAACTGCAAATTACACCAGATATGATATGTCACAAATACATAAAATGTATTTTGTATAGTAACATGATTCACAATATGCAATGTTCACCTATGGTAAACTTTACATGCTGTGAATCATTTATTTGACCTTTTCTATTGGATACAATATATTTATTTTCCAGCCAACATTCATGTACCATCTGGGGAGTTGCTCATACATTATCCAAGGTACATCATATGTTAGCTTTGTCACTGGTCAGATAATCTCAACATTACTACCATGAGAATAACTGTCACTCTTGGATGCTTTGTCCTATGGGGGAAAAGACTTTTTGTGAACATTAGCCAGCAATCTAATTGTAGTACCATGATACTTGAGGGCCACTGGGGTCGTCCATTGCCCTTGGTACCATCTGAGATTTCTGTTTTCTTGGGATCTCTATTAGAGATGCAATAGGCATGAAATTGTGTACCTCTGGGTTTCCCTTGTCTGTCCTAGTAAGGCAGGATGTTGTATCCTAGAGACTGAGGCCACCTTGGTAGCAGTCTACATTCTACAATGGCATATCCATATTCTTGTCTACATTAGAATCTTGACTCAGATTATCTTTCTCTTAGATTCTCTCTAGAGACTGATGTTCAATGCATTCTATGAATGGAACCTTTATTGAGTCTAATTTCTTGAGCTCTCTGTTCACTTGTTCATACTAGCTCATTCAAAAAAAAATTTATTAAGTGACTTCTACCAGTTCCCATGTGAGAACTGAGTGATTGTCATTTTGCAGGTCCTGTACTGTCATATTGGATAAACTAATAGATTTCTTCATCTCTAAATTATCTGATATGGAATGACCTTCCATTGTTGGACTTTCTAACGTTTCCTTTGGTGCAGAGGAAGATGATAGTGAACTTGATTGTAATATAATTTATTCCCTTTGGTTCTCTAGGTTGTATACTACAGGCATACTTCAGAGATATTGCAGGTTTGGTTCCAGACCATTGCAGTAAAGTAAATATCACAATAAAGCAAGTCATATGAGTTTTTTTGTTTCCTAGTGCATATAAAAGTTACGTTTATACTATGTTGTAGTCTATTAAGTGTACCATAGTATTATATCTAAGAAAATATACATACCTTGATGTAAAAATACTTGATTGCTAAAAAATGATAACCTGGGGCAACTTGATGACAGTGGATTGAGAGCTGGTACTGGAGATGGAAGATCCTGGATTCAAATCTGATACAAATTCTCAGATACTTCCTAGCCATGTCCCTGAGCAAATCACTTAACTCCCATTGCCTAGCCCTTACTGCTCTTCTCCCTTGGAACCAATACACAGTATTGATTCCAAGATGGAAGGTAAGGGTTTTAAAAAAAAATTTTAAATGCCAAGCATCTCCAGTGAGTTATAATAATTTTTCTTGTATAAGGTCTTGCTTCAATGTTATTGGCTGCTGACTGATCAAGGTGGTGTTTGCTGAAGATTGGGGTGGCTGTGGCAATTTCATAAAAAAAAAAAAAAAAAGATAACCATGAGGCAGAGTTGCCACAAGTCTTTAATTTGTAAAAAATCCCACAATAAAGCAAAGCACCATAAAGTAAGGTATGCCTATATATCATTTACAAATGTCTAGATCTTTTTTAGGAAGCAGAGGTCTCTGGGCAAGATTCTCTTGTCAGCATCAAATTCTCCTAGGAGCTTCAAATATATATCAGTCCTTTTTGATTTATTCATATTTGGGGAGTATAAATATGAAAAATAATAAAGGCTACTATAAATATATATGTTAGTATTTTAATTAAAGCCATGCTGATAGATAAAGTTATTAGATCACGCGCTTGTAAGAATTCAAAACCGCCGCCCTCGCCATTACTGTCTCCTGTCTCCTCCCTAGTCTGCTGGCCAAGAGACCACTCCCACCTAACCCAGGAGCTTTAAACTCCTCTCTGCGTAGAGACGTAGGCCTCCCCACGCCCAAAGAACCGGAAATGGAAACCCGTTGGACCACGGGAAATGTAGTTTGATACATTTCCCATGTCCATAGAAATATATATACTTTTAGATGGCATTTTCCAAATTTCACTTTTACAGGAGAAAATACTCATCCTGGTTTTTCCAGTGTTTTTTGTTTTTGTATTTTAAATGCCATCACTAAAGTTTGTACATGAAGACTTTGAGGCTTAGCACTTTGTTAAAAATTTTTTCTGGTATTTTATTTATTTTTTAAAAAACCTTTACCTTCCATTTTGAAATCAATACTGAGTATTGGCTCCAAGGCAGAAGAGTAGTAAGGACTGGGTAACTGGGGTTAAGTGACTGACCCAGGATCATATAGCTAGTCTTCCTTTGTCTGTTTTAGAGATATCATGGAATAATAGCTTTGGGTGGAATAGCTTATTAGGGACTGGACTGGAGGCTGAGGACTGAGGATTCTCCCAAGGGAGCTTTAATAAATTATTGTGTGCCTCCTGAAAAAAAAAATCTGTTGTTGTTGTTTAAAAAGATTAAAACAAACAAAAAAGACAGTACATAAAATTATCCAAATCATAACATCTGCACATTCCAGTTTTGGCTTTCACAATACAATATTCTATACCAACTATTCAATATTCTAGTACCTCCATGTTTTTACAACTCTAACAAATAGAGAATTTCACCTTAGTCTGCAACAGGGATTTAAAATGTGTATTTGAAACACTGAGGCCAAATTTGAACCCAGGACCTCTTTCCCCTCAGCCTCGTTCTCAGTTCACTGAGCCACCTGCCTACTCTCTTACCTATATTTTAAGTCATAGCCATACCTAGAACTGCAGTGCATTTTGTCATATTTGCCCAAGCTCTGTTTTGAACTGGAAATCCTCTTCCTTCTCATGTCTGCATTTTGGAATTCCTTTCCTCCTGCAAGTCTCAGCTGTGATTCTATTTTCTTTATAGGACCTTTCTAACCCCCTTATTTTGTAAATGTTAAATGGGGAAACTTCAGCTAAATGATTCAGTAATGTGTGGTGTAGGTAGTAGCCACTTAATCAATATCTATTGGTTGATTGATTGATTGACCCCAAACCACAAAAGTAGCAGAGCTAGGATTTGAACCCCAGCCCTCAAACTCCACGGTGTGCTCCCTCTTAATACCTGTGTTGGGCTCCTATAACTAGGTTAATTGCGAGGATTGAGTGAATCTGGGTCTTTTTGGAACTATTATCTCAGTCTAAGACAAACGTGTCAAGTACCCAAATGTAAGTGTTTTCTTAAGTTTCTTTATATAATCAGATATGTTAAGATGAAAGGAGAAGCCTGCCAACAAAGTCTATCCATTTTCTGTTCTATTCAAATAGTTTTTCCCTTTCGAACGGTTGAGATAAGAAGTGCAGAAGTTGCCAGAATATTTTCAAGTTTGCATGTACAAATATTTAACATGTGCAAATGAGTAAGGCCATCTGTTGACTGGCCTAACTGTTGTAGACAAGGTTCTTCCAGTTGTTTCGAGGAGGGAAAGATGTATTGGAGCTGCTCTGATAGGGCCAATGGTTTTTTGTGGCTGCCTCTTGGCTAGCCGTGCTTCGTCTGGGGAGCAGAACAAGGGAAGGGTTTTTGCTATCTCGGAGTAGGCAGAGGCATGGAAACCTTGAGTTGGCTCAGCTGTGTCAAATACAGCTTCAGCCTAGATTGGTTTAAAAACAGCCATTAGATGAAGCTCAGTTTCTGGAGGAAACTTTGTACTTCTCTTCTTTACAGAAAACCAATAAGTATGAGATTCTAACTCTCTGAGGTCCTGGGCGTTCATGCATTTAGGTTTTGGTTATTTCTCTCTCTCCTTATAGGGCTTAGTGGAATTCCACTATTCTTGGTGTAGGTGGAAATATGGCCCCAGAATGACCTCTATTGCAAACTTTTGGCAATGGATTCATAGTTAGAACTGAAATTGAGTCATAGCTTACTTTCTTCACTGAAGTAGTCCAAGATGTTAGTCAAAAACTTTTTTTAAAAAATCTCTCATCTATGTAACCCTGTATTAAAGTACTTCACTGAAGTGACCGAGAGCTCCTGAAGGCTGGGCCAGAAGAGGATAAGCTGTGGCAGGCCTAACAAATAGAGTAAGTTGGAGTCCCCTTCAGGCTGGAAGTCAGCATGCTGCCCAAGGACCAGTCCAGTGTTCAGTGGGGCTCCTCCCTGGAATGACTTTTTTTTTTTTTTTGTCCATAATAACTCATGAAAACTATCTATCTACAAGAGGACAGTGACTAATTTTGATAGGAGGCCTCACAAGCCTGAAATCATGGATCTTTGAAATATTGATGTACTTAATAATAATAATAGTATAATAATTTAATAATAACGATAGTAATAATGATAGCTGGGTTGCACAGAGGAAAGAATCCTAGGCCTGAAGTCAGGAAAACTCATCTTTCTGAATTCAAATCTGGTCTCAAATACTTACTAGCTCCGGGACCCTGGGCTAGTCACTTAACCCTTTTTGCCTCAGTTTCCTCATCTGTTAAATGAGCTGGAAAATGGCAAACCACTCCAGTATCTGTCTCAAAAATCCCAAATGGGGCCATGAAGAGTCAGACACAACTGAAATAACTGAACAACAACCCCAAGGTTTGCAAAGGGCTTTAAAGATATTATCTCTTTTGTTCCTCACAACAGTTTTGGGAAGATGGTACTATTATTACTTTCACTTTACAAATGAGGAATTAAAAGAAGACAGAGGCTAAATGACTTGCCCAGGGTCACATAACTAATAAGTGTCTGAGGCAGGATTTGAACTTTGGTTTTCTTGACTCCCAAGTCTAGTGTTCTATCTGCTGAGTCACCTATCTAAACTCCTGTGTATATCCATATAAAGGCTCTTAAAATTTTTCTGCTTTGTTTTATTAGCCAGAATTTTTTTTGTCTTCACCTATGATTTTATAGATGTACAGAATGCTCATTTTGGAAACTCTCTCCCTGATGGGGATCAGGAATCACATACTAAGATTCAAGAGATAAGACTTTAATTTAATTTAATTTAATTAATTTAAGAGATATGTCTTTCAGACTCTCATGCCTTCCCTCTGCTCACTATGGAGGAGAGTTAACTTTCTAGGAAACCTCACCTTTTTACTCATGGTTCTAGAATGCCTCTACTTTTTATGCTGTATGTACTCCCACTCTCACAAGCACCAGAGAAGGGAAACACCAATTATCCTACATCACAGGACATCTCTGTATTTAACCTGAGAGGAAAACCTTAACAATTACCAGGGTCTGATCCTTTGGAGGTACTAGTCCCTCTTCTTGGGAAAAACAGGAAACAGGAAAGTGGACATTCTGCCAACTGACAATTCTGGCCAATTTGTTAGCAGTTGTAACATATTTTTGTGGTATGGGGAGGGGGGGAATGTTATTGACTGATACAACAGCAACATTCTTTATTTTGGTAGTAAATGACACAAAAGTAGAAGGATAAAGGTGGGGCTGGGTGGGGATGAAAGGTCTTAAAGATGATGCCTTGCAGGTTAAGCAACAAATGCATTTGCCTATTATTCAGAATGATGATTAGAGAAAGATTGAAGTACAACCTCAGACATAGAGTTAAATTTCCATGAAACCGCTCTTTGACCTGTGTAATATGTCTTCTGTAATCTAGTTAATGTTCAATTGTTTTAGTGTCCAGTTTTTTTCTTTAAAAATTTCCCCTTCTATCTTGGAATCGATACTGTGTATTGGTTCCAAGACAGAAGAGCAGAAAGGGATGGGCAATGGGGGTAGGAGTGATTTGCACCAGGGTCCCACAGCTAGGAAGTGTCTGAGGTCATATTTGAACCCCAAACCTCCTGTCTCTAGGACTGTCTCTCTCTTCCCCTGAGCCACCTATATCTGTACTACAGAACTTCTTTTGAAGAAAATGTTCAGAGCTCCCTCTGTAACACATATGCTCTGCCTTCCATTGTTGGGCTGCTGGTCCGTGGCTATGTGTCTTCACATTCTGCTGAATTTTTGGACACGGTGGAGATCCCTCCTTCCCGAGCTTCTAGCATTGACCCTGGGGGAAGGCTTGGTATGGTGGAAAGATTGTTGGGCTCGAGATCATCATGATCCATAGAGGATTTCTCCCAAGGCACTTACCGGTCTGGTGGCTATAGACAAAATGATTTAACGTCTTTCCCTTTAGTTTCATCATCAGTAAAATGAGTATTCTAACAGCACCGATCCCACAGGGTTATGAGTACATAAAGGAATTTGCAAACTTTAAAGTGCTATATCAAACTCAGCGATTAGCTAATATTATGGACCAGGCACTGGGAGAGATGGAAAGTTAAATAATATAAGGGCCATACCCTCAAAGGGCTCACTGTCAAGTACAAAAGGTTACCTAATTAATGAGTTTATCCACATCAATGTGTGTTTAATGGTTCCAGCCATGTCTGTGACACCATATGGAGTTTTCTTGGCACATAATGGAGTGGTTTGCCATTTGCTTCTCCAGCTCATTTTACAGATGAGGAAACTGAGGCCAACAAGCTTAAGTGGCTTGCCCAGAGTCACCCAATGAGTAAATGCCTCAGGCCATATTTCTTTCTTTCTCTCTCTTTTTTTTTAAACCCTTAACTTCTGTGTGTTGGCTCATAGGTGGAAGAGTGGTAAGGGTGGGCAATGGGGGTCAAGTGACTTGCCCAGGGTCACACAGCTGGGAAGTGTCTGAGGCCGGATTTGAACCTAGGACCTCCTGTCTCTAGGCCTGACTCTCAATCCACTGAGCTACCCAGCTGCCCCCCATATTTCAACTTAGGTCTTCATGACTCTAGGCCCCTCTCAAATTACTGTACCACCTAACTTTCCCCCCATCCCCAAGTGAGTTGTTTCAAATTGAGTACAAGTGGATTATTCTCAATGGCAGTATCATTTGTTTAATTAACGTAGGGAATAATAAAAGAGCATACTACTCATCAATTAGACTATCCTTTTTCACCTGCATAAGGCCCCCTATATATTAATATAGTTAATATATTTAATTAATATAATAAAGTTAATATACTTGTATTTGGGGTCAGAGAGCTTTAGTTTGAATACTATGTCTTTTTACTTATTTACTGATTATATTTTATTTTTTACTTTTTTTTTACTATAACTTTGGTCTCTGAACCTCAGTTTCCACATCTGTAAAATGAAAACAAGATCATTTCTGAGGCCCCTTCCAGGTCTGAACCCTATAACCCCCATGAACTGTTGACACAGTTTTTATCTTGCCAGAACAGGATGCATAGTAGGTATTCATTAAACACTGTTAAAATGAGTTATTTAAGGGCAGCTAAGTGGTACAATAAATTGAGAGCCAGGCCTAGAGAGGAGAGGTCCTGGGTTCAAATGTGACCTCAGACACTTCCTAGTTGTGCGACCCTAGGCAAGTCACTTAATCCCCATTGCTTAGTCTTTGCTCTTCTGTCTTAGAGTTGTTACTAAGACAGAAAGTAAGGACCTAAAAGAATAAAAAATAAAATAAAATAAAATAAGCTATCTAATCCCCAGGAAAGAATCAATTCAGTAAACGGATTGGCTCATCACTTTTAACCTTTTTCATGGAAGGTTGCAGCCCTGGTGTTGGGAAAAGCCTGCTTCTAGGTTTGTGGTGCCAAGTATCATAAGAGTAACTTAAAAGTCATTGTTACTTACAACCTCCCAAAGAAAGTACATTTATTTTAAGTTTCTGGAACCAGTTGCCACATTGCTGCGTGGCAAACAAGCCCATCATTTCTTCTCAATCAGCCCACCTCTGTGACAGGAGAATCTCTTTTTAGCTTGAGCTAGTATTTATGGGTGAGGTTTGTCGTGTTTTCTATGGCAGCTTCTTGAGAGCATATTTGATATAAAGGGCAAAATCTAGTGAAGGAGGATTGTAAGAATGACTAGATCATAGACAGAAAAGTCTTCACTGCCTAGAAGCCATCAAAGAACTCCCTTAGTTCAGACACTAGAGGAGATATTTAGCTCTGCTTTAATGTATGAGAACTTTTATGGGTAAGTTGTCAGCTTTTTTTTTTTTTTTTTTTTACACAGTATATTTGTTTTGAACCACAAATCTACAGCTGGTAGAAATATGAGGTACATACTTTGGTGGGTTTGAGAAGGGTGTGAGAGCAAGGCTGGTTACTTCTGAATATCTGGTTTTGTTTTTTTTTTTGTTTTTTTTTGTTTTTTTTTGGTCTACAGTTTGCTAATGATGGGGTTCCCAAACTCTTGGTGAGAGAGAGAGAGAGAGAGAGAGAATGGGGTGTTATCTTTAGGTTATCCAAACAGCAAACCCTGGTTCCACTTCTATTTGAGGCATGTTTCAAAGTACTCTGTTTTACCACTTGTCAATCAAACCCAAATGCTGCATAATTAGAATGACCAAGCTTATTTAAAAGAAAAGTTAGGAGAAAGTATCTCCCCAACTTCTTTGCAGAGCTAGAGACAATGGGTAGAGAAGAACACATTGTCAGGCTTTTTACATTTTGCTGAACTCCTTTGCCACCTTCTTTATTATGAGTGGAAGCTCTCTGAGAAGAGGAAGAGGGATATGTTTGACATGTAGGTAATACAAAAACAAAAGATACTGATGAAAGTTTATTTTAAAAAAATATTTTACTAGGTTCAAGGAGGCACAAACAACTTCATCCCATCCTATCTTCCCCAGCAGATTTCCCCCTCTATTATCCCCACTCTCTCACTTAGTTTAAGATGTCTAAGAGGAAGTTGGAGCCTAAAGGTCAGTAGAGAGATTAGGGCTGGATATGTAGATCTGAGAACCATCAGCACAGAGCTGATAATTAATCCTATAGGAGCTAATGAGATCACAAAGTAAAGTAGTATAGCCAGAGAAGAGATGAGGGGCCCAGAACAGAACCCTGTGGGATGAGACCTAGAAGATCTAGGGATGGAGACTGAGGAAGAGAAGAATCAGGAGAGAAAATGGAGAAACCTGGAGGACAGAGAGTATCAGTGTAGCTATCATCTGTTATTTCCACAGATCCCCTAAAATAGAGGAAACATACTTAAGTTTTAGATTTTTCCAGTTGTCTGAACTTTCTTGCAATATGCCTTTTGAGCTCACATTTGCCACTTTTCAAATTGTTCAAAATTTCAAAATCTTCCTTTGGAAATAAGTGGTAGGTTGGTGTGAGTTAATTTAGAGAAAAGTCCTGAAGAAATATATTCCTTTATAGATTCTTTTATTGTTTGTCCTTTTTAAAAAACAAACAAACAAAACCTTTACCTTCCATCTTAGACTCAACACTGTGTATTGGTTCTAAGATAGAAGAGTGGTAAGGGCAGGCAATTGGGGTTAAGTAACTTGCCCAGGATCACACAACTTGGAAGTGTCTGAGTCCATATTTGAACCCAGGACCTCCTTTCTCTAGCCCTGCCTCTTTATCCACTTGTCCTTTATTTTTAAAGAGGACTAATGATATCATGAAGTGATGCCTCACCTTACCTATGAATTGGCTTTAAGTGAGGCAGAGTTGTACAAAATCATCAGCTTCACTCTTCCAGAGTCATCCAAGTCCAGAGGCAAGACCAAAGGCAATACTTAGGATGTGGTGGATGGATGTGATATCTTCCATGTTTGAACAAGCTCCAATACACAGTGCCTGCTGCAGTTGGCCATTAGAACAAATTGTTTTGGGCAGCTGGGTAGCTCAGTGGATTGAGAGTCAGAACTAGAGACAGGAGGTCCTAGGTTCAAACCCGGCCTCAGACACTTCCCAGCTGTGTGACCCTGGGCAAGTCACTTAACCCCCATTGCCTACCCTTACCACTCTTCCACCAAGGAGCCAATACACAGAAATTAAGGGTTAAAAAAAAAAAAAAGAAAAAGAACAAATTGTTTTTATCCATTCATTCCTCTGTGTAGGATACACATTTCCTAACTAAATGTTTAAGGCCAGTCAATTACCCCTAATCTGGTTTAGCCTATTGACTAAGATGATTTTACTAGGATATGGACACTACACATGCTGTACTTCCTTGGAACCACAGATCCTTTTTTTTTTTTTTTTTAAACCCTTACCTTCTGTCTTGGAGTCAATACTGTGTATTGGCTCCAAGGCAGACGAATGGTAAGGGCTAGGCAATTGGGGTTAAGTGACTTGCCCAGGGTCACACAGCTAGGAAGTATCTGAGGCCAGATTTGAACCTAGGACCTCCTATCTCTAGGCTTGGCTCTCAATCCATAGAGCTACCCAGCTGCCCTCCACAGATCCTTTTTTATTTATTCCTAGATCACCTTTTCAGAGAATGTACTAGTCATTCTGAAATTCCCTTAGCTGACCACAATTGTCTTTCCACCTCTCCCTTTGCCTTCACATACCAAACCCTATTCTTTATCCATACCATGAATTCCAGTTCCTCAATCTCTCAGTTCTCTCAGGCCATCACTAGCCACTCTTCTCCTCCTTTCCTCATCTTGACCTCTTAGTGAACCACTTCCTCATCTTTCTTATCAAATTACACTCTTACATTCCACAATGGCTCTTCCAAATCTTTTTCATCCCTCTTCAGATCTCCAATGACTGTTTCTCCCTCTACTTTCTCAAATGAAAACTTTGTTTTATGTTTTACAGGCCACTCACTAAGAGCTTCTCTTTTCCTCTCTTCCTCATCTCATATTACTCCGATGCCTTCCACCACCATTTCCCCCTTTGCCCTGTTTCCTATGAAGATATTGCTCTACTCCTTGCCAAGAAAAATGCTTCTACCTGCACAATCTCCTTGTCTCCTCTAACAGATTTCCTCCTGTTATCCCCATTCTCTCACTTATCTCTAATCTCTGTCTACTGGCTTCTTCTCTACTGCCTACAAACATGATTATGCCTCTCCCATTCTCAAAAACCCCTCACTTAACTCTTCCATCCCGGCTAAGTATCATCCTACATCCCTTCTGTCAATTGTGGCTAACTTCCTTGAGAAGGCTATCTGTTAGAGGTGTCTCTACTTCTTCTCTTCTCACTCTATTCTTTATTCTCTACAATCTGGTTTTTGTCTTCATTATTCAACTGAATAATTCAACTTCATTATTCAACTGCTCACTACAGAGTTACCAATGATCCTTTAATTGCCAAATCCTGTGGCCCCTTTTCAATCCTTCTTTCTTGATTTCTCTGTAGCATTGACATCATTAGTCATCCTCTTCTCTTTGATACTCTCTGTCCTCTAGGTTTTTGGGATACCCTCTCTCCTGATTCTCCTCTAACTCAGTCTCCATCCCTGGATCTTCATCCAAGTTTCATCCACTAACCATGACTATCCCCCTGGGTTTTGTTCTGGGCCCCTCTCTTCTCTGGCCATACTACTTCATTTTGTGATCTTATTCACTCCCCTAGGATTATCATTTCTGTGCTAATGATTCTCAGACCTACATATCCAGCCCCAATCTCTCTGCTGACCTTTAGTCTCATATCTCCAACTTCCTCTTACACATCTCAAACTAAATATCCAGTAGATATCATGAACTCACTATATCCAAAACTGAACTCATTATCTTTCACCCTAAACCCTCCCCCTCTTCCATAATTCCTTATTTACTACTAAGGACATTATTCTCTTTCCAGTCTCCTAGGCTTACAACCTAGATGTCATCTTCCATTCCTCACTATCTCTCATGTCCCACATATGTCTGCTATCACAGACTATCAATTTGACCTTTTTGGTACCTCTTGAATATACTTAATTCTCTTTCATACTGCCGAAATGGTTCAGATTATTATAAATAGCCCGCTGGTTGATCTGCCTGCCACAAGTCCCACTCCAGTTTATACTCCATTCAGTCATAAGGCAATTTTCCCAAAATGTTGATCTGACCATGTCATCTCCTTACTCAATTACTTTCAGTGGCTCTTTATCACCTCTAGGATCAAACACAAAATCCTGTTTGGCATTGACAGACTTTCCTCCCTACCTTTCCAGTTTTCTTATACCCTGTACCCCCACACATACCATTTAATCCCATAACATTGACTTCCTTGCTGGTCCTCAAACATGATTCTCATCATATGTTGGCTCTAGGCATCTTCTTTGGTTGCCCCTCATGTCTGGAATATTCTGCCTTCTGGCTTCCTTCAAGTCTCAGTTAAATTCCCATCTTCTATAGGAAGTCGTTCCTAATTTCTTTTCATTCTAATGCCTTCCCTCTATTGATAATTTCCTATTTACCTTGTGTATAGATTATTAGTATGGATTTGTTTGTATGTTGTCTTCCCCATTAGATTGTGACCTCCTTAAAGGCAGTGTCAATCTTTTGCCCTTCCTTGTATCCTCATTGATTAGTACAGTACCTGGCTTATGGTAGCTGCTTAATAAATGCTTACTGATTTCCCTACCGACCCTGCAACTTTGTGCTATTCAAAAACATTTCCTCTCTGCATCTCTGGCAGAGCCAAGACTAGTTGGTCAGGCTATTCCTAATATTAATCATAGCTTATACTTATATGGTGTTATTAATTTGTTGTTTGTAATTTTTACATCATTTCATTTACTCTTCACATAAAGCCTGTGAAACAGATATTGCTGTCACCTTCTTTTTACAGATGAGAAAATAGACTGAGATTTTAAGGGACTTGTTCCAGTCCCCACAGCTAAAAAGTGTCTGAGGTAGCATTCAGACCTAAGTCTTGCTGATTCCAAATCCAGCATTATATGGAAAGGTGATCTATAGAAGAAAAAGTTATAAGCATAAAATGCACTAAAATCCTCCAAAGAACGGATATTTCTCATTGTCACATTTTTTTTTCTTCTTCCTCCTCCTTTTTTCTTTTATCTGCCCCTTCAGGAGACTTAACATCACTTTCCTCTAAAGATGGGATGCTATTGAGTTTATAGTTAAATTCAACCTCCCGGTGTAGAAGAATAACTGGCCTTTGTTTGTCACAGCTTAGCTATCTATGATGCTTCTCTCTATCTCTCTCATTTCAGAGAAACTCAGTTAGATATATAAACCTAAGCAAATAACTTAAACTTAGTACTTTGAAAACCTTAGAGAATTTTGTAAACAAGAGCTTTTCAACTCTTTCTTCTGTGCTCAAAAGCCAAGGTTATGAGAGTATTAAGAGATGCAAGGAGCCTTGGTGATTACTTTCTTGTCAGATATCTTCATTTTATAGATGAGGAAACTGTCTCAGAGAGACAAAGGAACTTTTCTAAGGTCACATAAACTCTTAAGTGGTGGAAATGGGATATGAACCCAAGGACTTTGCCCAAAAACTCAATGCTTTTTCTACTACAACAGATTTTCCTTCCCTTGGTGCTTAACAAATGTTTATTGAATCCACAGGATCATAGATTTAGAGGTGGAAGGGACTTCTGAGACAATCAGGTCCTATCTTCTTATTTTACAGATGTAATAATTAAAATTAAATTATGAGGCTGGTAGTAGCTTTAGTAGCTTTATTATATCAAAATAGTGATAGTAAATAGAGGGAAATGTAGGAAGAGGTAGAGAGTTGCCTAACCTACCACCCTATGTGCTGTTCTGATGGAATGAAGCTCACCACCCACAGGGGTTCTCCCTCAGATTCCAATATCCAGTCTGAAGAGGGTGAGAGAGTGTGTGAGCAGACCCGTAGTCTCACTTTTATAAGCAGTTTTCTCCACCCACTAGCTCTCCCACATCACATCTCAGGAACCAATCATAGTTCCCTAATTTGCCTGGCATCGCCCAGGGGGCAGTGCCTGTGGAATCAGTTTCCTATTTCATTGGTTTCAACTTCCTTTCTCTGAGGGCCTGGCTATCCCTGCACATCTCAAATGTAAAGGCAGATTGATTACATCAAAACAAAGGGAGGGAAATTCCAGGTTCTTGGTTGATTACATCAAACTAAAGGGGGAAGGAATTCCCTTCTCACACAGATAAGGAAATCAGAGACAAGAGAAGTGACTTGCAAAAAGTCAGACAGTCATCATAAGAGGTAGAATTCGAATCTTAAGTTCTCTGGTTCTAGTCAGCATTGTATATAGCATTGTATTGTTCCTTTTTTAAACTGAATTGAATTATAGTCTAATTTTCTATTTTACTTCTAGAGTAGTGGTTTCCAAACTTTTTTGGCCTACTGCCCCCTTTCCAGAAAAAATATTACTTAGCTCCCCCTGTCACATACTATCACCACCTCAAAATGCACCTGTGGCCATCACTGCTCTCCTGGATCACTGCAGAACCCACCAGGGGGCGGTGGTGCCCACTTTGGGAATCACTGTTCTAGAGGAAAGGGGGAGACAGATGCATCTTCTTAGGTAGAGGGAAGGCCTTTCTCTTCCTTGGTTGCTTATCTCTTAGATTCTCTCCTTAAGCCAGTTTTCTACATAGAAAAAACAGCCCTTTTGGAAACCAATGCCATTTGTATTCACCTTCAATATAATTTCTTCATGATTTTTGAAAGATGGTGCTTTGATATTAGCAGGTGGTAGAGTTATGGTAAATATTTAGAATTACTCATTGAACTCTCCTTAGCCACAACCCCATTTTGATGGCAACTCTGCTACATCCATTGTTGGCCACAGTCCCCATGTCCCCATGTGGGGCAATTCTCCTTCCATGCCCTTTTCTCACTTAGCCAAATCTATACTAGTCTTGGCAGGTCAAACTAAGTCTGGGAAGAGGAAGTTTTGCTTTCATTGATCCTCACAACATCTCTTTTGATTTAAGTAGAAAATGTGTATCCCTATTGTCAGAAAGGTAAGACTGATAGATGGAAAGCAGAGGGCATAAGGTCATTGGATGACTGTGAATGGGGGCTGAGCGTTCATTCAGCAAGCATTGACTGGGAGTTTATGGTATGAGGCACTGTCTAGGAAAAAAAGCATTCAAAAGACATATGAAGATCAATGCTTGCCCTTGTAGAACTTATAGCCTATTTAGGATGTGGGTTCATAAGACCAAAAGGTCTTGAACCCCTTTGGGAGTTTGGTGAAGTATATGAACCCCTTCTTGGGATAAGGTTCTTAATGCACATAATAAAACACAAAAGATTACAAAGGAAATTGATTGTATTGAAAGAAAGTTGTGATTTTTTTTCACATCTAAATTCATGGACCACCTGAAAACCCCTGATTTAGGGAGGTAATATAAATGCTTGAAATAATAGCAGAACAAATGTCTGCATGGGAAAAATGATATCATAGTAATTAATTCTACAAGGGTACAGAAACAGAAAAATATTATTAGAATCAGACAACTAGAATTTGATTGGGGATATTCACTAGCTAGTCCCTAGCTCTGTGAATTATCTATGAGGTCATGCTCTCTTTGTCTTGGACTCTACTCATAGAGGCCCTTTTTCTTTGGATTTCTTTAAGCCCTTCTTCCTATTTTTAGAAATCTATGTTTAAAGCACACATGAGCACTAAGCCTGGCCCTTCCTATACAAGAATAACATGGCTGTGGTATTTTCCTCTTTATTTGGGCTTCACTTAGTGGCTGGTGTAGCAAAGTAGGAAGACTGATACTATGAGGAAAATAATAATAGCTTTACACTTATATAGATAGATCTTCAAGGCCTTACAAAGTGCTTTTTTTATACCAACCAACCATATGAGGTAGATAGAACAAGCAATTTCCAACTTCATTTCTTTGAGGATGTCTCATGCATTTTATGCTACTTCTTATGAAGAAGGTATCACTGACAATATGCTCCAGCCTGTGTGTATTCGCTCTATCCTTCTCTATGTTTTTCTTTGTGTCTTGTGCAATTTTGAATCTTTAAATCATTGTGTTCCATGATTCAAAAACTTATAATATCATGAGGAAGCTATTGGTGTTTTAAAAAAAAAAAAGACTTAGGGGACAGCTAGGTAACTCGGTGAATTGAGAGCCAGACCTAGAGACAGGACATCCCGGATTCAAATGTAGCCTCAGACATTCCCTAGCTATGTGACCCTGGGCAAGTCACCTAAACCCCATTGTCTAGCTTTTACTGCTCTTCTGCCTTGAAACCAATACACAATATTGATTCTAAAATGGAAGGAAAAGATTTTTTTTTGAAAATGGGCTTTTTATTCAAGGAGGAGGCTGGGTTTATCAAAAAGACTAAATAAGTTCATAAATACAATCTAGCACATTCTCCTTTTCAAATGAGGTCCCAGCTTGTTGGCCATCTTGAGCCTCTATCCAAGATGTCATGATATATACATCAATTGGAGAATATGGTAGACTATCTCTTTCCCAATGGCATTAAACTTAAATGAAAAGAGAACTTCTAAACCTACAGAAGAACCACCCCCCTCCTCCCATAGTCATTTAGAAAACCATATATGAACATTATCTGTTTTCTATTGAATTTTTTTATTTTGTTAAATGTTTCCTAACTATTTTAATCTGGTTGGGTTGCACCTAGCCACAAGCTATATGTTTGACACCTTGCTTTATCCAATTGTCACCAAAGTCTGGGCGATACTCCACCCAATTACTTTACAGTTATTTTGTATATATTTTATTTTTCTGTGGACATGTAATTCTGCCCTTCTCCCCCAGGGAAATGTAAGTTTTTTAAGGGAAAGGACGATTTTACTTCAGTACCTCTACTAACTAGTGTCATGAACATTCCTAAAAAGAAGAGTGCTCTTAGGTGCCCTTCTTTATATACAGTTCTTTTATAGAGTTCATTGTTTTAAAGTAATTTTAAATTGTTTTTGACCTCTTAATTGAAAAAGCCTACCAGATTTAAACAGTGAGCAAATATGGCTCAAATAGTTGTGCAGTGACACTATAAGATCCTGTTGTCAAGAACTGGGCTGGAGAGTGGTCCATTGGAACAAACTTTTAAATGTGAAATTCTTTCAGATGAAAGCTTCAGTTAAGTGATTTATTCACTCTGAGTCACAGTCAATGGGAAATAGCCAATTGAAGTTGTATGCAATTATGTGAAGTCCTGCTTTTATTGGTGGAAATTCATTGAAGAGGTGTTTGGCAAGACAAGATTCACTGTTAAATCTCAGGTGCAGTCAGACTTTTCTTTAGATAGAGGTCCTTGATGGGAATGAAGGAGCCATTGTGCTTGTGTTGTCTCATTTTCACATCCTGCTTTCTCTTTCAGGGAAAGGTTCATCTTGAGATGAGGCTGAGTGAAGTCATTACGGACACTGGTGTCATTTGCCATAAACTTGCTACCCGGTAAGCTTTGAGAATACAAACAATTAACTCAAAATGATGTTCTTTCATGTATCATGAAGTATGACATAAAGTAATAACTAATTTCTTTTAAACAATTATGGTTAAACTTATGCATCAAAGTGAGTGTCATCCCCTTCAAACCAAGGTCCTTGGTAGGTGACACACTTATCTCAGCAATACCAATATGGTGCAGAACATTTTTAGAGTTCTTCATTGGGAACTACCTCCAGAATTTGTAGACATATTTCTTATAAATAGCTCCAGGGGCCATGAGGCAAATCTTCATCTTTTAAGTAGACATTTAATTTTTGGCAATATCCGAAAAGGGAATAAGTTAGATGTTTGGTTTGAAATGACTGACTTTCTGGTGTGGTTCATATACTGACCCTGAGGGCAGGTATTAAAGAAGAGATCCAAAGTAATTCATATGAGCACAGTCTTGTAATTTGTGTGTCACTTCCCAAGGAGACTACTTAGAAGATAGATAAGTTCTGGTATTTTTTAAAGGTCTCCTTCATATATAGTCTAGTCAACAAGTCTTTATGAAGCACAAAATGTTCTAAGACTAATACATGTTAGCTATGTGGTGGGATAGGTGTGCTCTCAAGGACATGGCACCAAAGGGCTGCATGAGGGGGCACCTGGGTTGCTCAGTGGTTGGAGAGCCAAGCCTAGAGACAGGAGGTACTGGGTTCAAATCTATCCTCAGATACTTCCTAGCTATGTAATTCTGGGCAAGTCACTTAACCCCCATTTCCTTGCTTACCCCCCTCTTCTGCCTTGAAACCAATATATAGTATTGAGTCCAAGATGGAAGGTATGGGTTTTTTCTTAATGTAATTTGGAAATATTTTATGAAGTAAAAAAAATGTAATAAAAGTGAGATAACAGTGTTTTAAAACTAAGCCCATAGGTACCTTGGAGAGATCCTTAAGTATATATTGGTGGCCCCCTTTTCTTTTTGAGCTTCACATTGCAGCTCTAATCAACCAAGAATAGAAGATATATTGGTAAAGAGAGTTTCCTTCTCTGATAGATCTCTGTACTAAGGAAATAATAAGTCCAGAACCTCTGCATTGATGGATATTCCTTAGCTGGGTATACTTATTTTCTTCAGATAATGAACAATCCAGGTGCTACACCTGTGCCTGCCTAGATCTCCATGGAAAAATACCAGCCTTGTGGGTTCTAAGAAGAAGTCTCTCGAGTTCTATTTATGCCCTACTTTTTCATAGAAGAGTCTGAAAAACTTTATTTTCTCAAAAAAATCCATCTTGACATATTGAGAGTTCTTTTTCATGTGACATAATTAAGTGGCCTTCATGTGCTTTTCCCCTTTGAGGTGAGTCTACTTTGATAACTAACTTAGAGGGATCTATAGTCTCACTGATGGGTCAGTTCTTTCCATACCTTTTTGACTTGTGTAATCTTTCCATAAATCCTTTAGGGAAGACACACTAAATTTATTGGAGGCCTAACTCTGCTTCTTTTTCAAACACATTTATTTTAATTTTATGCGGTAGAATGCTAATTATCAGCTCTGTAACTCTTTTTATAAAAATCTTCTTATATTTCTTATTTTTATTCTTATATTTCCTTGTGGCAAGATGAGGCTGGGTTCTTAAGAGTCCATGATAGAGGAGTACAATGACTACTACATCAAATTTCCCATAATGGCCTGGGAATCATTTTGTGGAAATTATAATGGGATACTGTTGTGCTATAATGGATGATGAGTAAGAGGATTTCAGAAAAATCAATATGACCTGATGCAGAGTGAAGTACGCAGAACCAGAACATTTCATTCAGTAACAGCAATATAGTATAGTAACAACTGTGAAGGACTTGGCTTTTCTCAATAATTCAATGGTCCAAGATAATCCCAAAAGGGCTTGTGATGAAAAATGCTATCCAACTCCAGAGAAAGAATTTATGGAGTCTGAATGCAGATTGAAACTTACCGTTCTTCACTTTATTTCCTTCAATTTTTCTTTAGCATGTCATTCCACAACATAATGAATATGGAAATATATTTTATAATATTAGCACATGTATAACCAATAGCAAATTGCTTGTTGTCTCAGGAAGAAGAGGAGAAATGGATGGAGAGAATATGGATCTCAAAATGTTAGAAATGAACACCAAAAATTGTTTTTGCATTTAAATGGAAAAAAATAAAACATTACCAAAAAATAATTCTGTGGGAAAAGGAAGCCAGATTGTGAAGGATTTTAAATGCTAAGCAAAGTAGCATTTAATTTATTCTAGAGACATTTTAAGGGGCCACTGAAACTTTTTGAACAGGGGATGAAAACAGTCAGATTTGTAATTTAGACATATCACATTAGTAGCCATGTGAAGCCTGGATAAGAGGGAATGGAGACTTGAGGCAAAGGAACCAATTTGGGGGCCTGTTGTAATATTCTAAGTGGGAGGTAAGATGCTGAAGACCTAAACTAGAGTGGATATGGGGAGTGGAGAGAAAGCAATGAATGGGAGAGATACAGAAATAGTATCTGACAAATCTCTGGATATTTATGATGAATGAGAAGTTCAAATGATTCCAAGGTTGTAGAGTTGGTTATTGGGAGAAGGTATCGTCTTCAACAGAAATAGAAAGGTGACTGGGAAGGGGAAGATGTTTTGGATATATCTAAGGGAAGAACATATATTTGAAAATGTACAAAAGGTTGTTGGTGATATGGAAATGGGGCTTAGGAGAAAGACTAGGGCTGAATATATAGATATGTGAATTATCTGCATGAGATGCTTATTGATCCCATGGGAGCTAATGAGATCACTAAGAAGACCATGGAGATAAAGGGAGGAGAAAAGGGGGTCTAGGAGAGGTACTTGTGTTACATCCATATTTAGAGAGTGTAGTATGTGGGATGTTTCAGTAAAGGATACTGAGAAAAAAATAACTAGATATAATAGAAGGAAAAAAGAAGGGACAAATACCTCAAAAACCCAGAGAGGAGAGACTCAACTCTTTGAGAAGTTTAAAGCCTATAAAATTACCAGTTAGAATTGCATCAACTGAAAAATATCAGAAGCTTTCTTGTTTCCTTTTTTGGGGGAAAATTTTGTGTAGCACATTTAAGAGGTTTATTCTTTGCATTGTATTGAGTGGAGCCCTGGAAAACAAAACAAAACAAAACATTTTAAACAATATCAGAGTAATTTAAAACAGAGATGCTTTACAAATGCCAGACATTATTGAATAGAGTAAAATCACTAAATTATTAAATTAAATTAAAATAGCATATAAAATAACATCATACTCAGCTCTCCTTTTCAAATTTTGTTCTTAAGTTAGAAATTTTCCTAAGTCATAACTATTTCCCAGATTCTATAGCAGCAAATAAGGAGATTATTGGTCTAATAAATTCAAGTAATATGCATGAAAGTGCTTTTAAATAGCAAAGGACTACATACATTCAGTTGTTTTGTTTTTGCCATTGTTATCATCATTAAGAAAGACTATAGCAGAGTGAGCTGTATTCATGCAAATATTTGTCCTTCCAAAAGTCTTAATGGAGTTTAAGCTTGTTTTTCAAGTCATTTTCTGTCCTGTCTGACTCTTGGTGACCTCGCGTGGGATTTTCTTGGCAAAGATACTGGACTGGTTTGCCATTTCCTTTTCCATCTGATTTTACAAATAAGGAAACTGAGGCAAATAGAGTTTAGTCACTTGCTCAGGATCTCACAACTAGAATTGAATGCAGGAAGATGAGCCTTCCTAACTGCACCGCACTACCTAGCTGGCCTGTTTTAAGCTAGTAAGACTTAAAGGACACCTATTGTTCATAAACCACTTTTGCTATAGTGTAAAAGCATTCATTTGAAAAGAAATAAATTATTGGCAGTATTGAGAAGAATCCCTTTCTTTCCTTAGAGTTTTTGGTCATACTTTTTATCTCTCGAAGAGCCAGATATCAGCTTAGGTGATTTGCTGGTCCTGAGTTTCTGTGTCAAAACTATAGGCTCATGGATTGTTTGATTTGGAAGAGACCTTAAAGAACTCCTCATTTATCTAAGAGAAAACCCAGATCTAGAAAACTAAAGTGGACTCTTTTAATACTGGGACTTGAACTCACGTCTCCTTCCTCCAAGTTTAAAGGGCTCTCTCTCCATTTCATTCGGTTAAATCACTCACATAGCAACAGTTTTCCTAGGTACAGTATGATGTCATAGGAAAAAAATCAACAACAGATTTGGAATCCAGAGACCTGGGTTCAAGTTTTGTTTGCTGTTTACTAGATGTTGTTACCTTGGGCAAGTCTGGCACTCATTTTCTTTGTTTGTCTCATAGGAGTAATTATATTCATACTCTCAATTCATACTTTTTTAAAGGATCAAATAAGGAAAAACGTATGTAAAACAATTTGCAAGCCTTGAAATTCTGTATTGATGCAAGCCACTTTTATCTTCGTTCATCCTGTTTTTTTCCAATCTAGGAACCCCAAATTGGCCATACTTTCCAAGATATGTTGTTGAAGTTGAAAACAATTTTCTTGAGCATTTCTAGCCAGTGGTATTTTGCATCAAAGTTAGTTTTGTAACCTTGGCAGCATCTGTTAATCTTGATTCATGAAGGATTATTTTAGTAGGAGTTATATATAACATGTTGGCTTCTGCTTCAGAAACCCCAAAGACCCAACCACTTCATCTTCCATGACTCTGCATTGCTTCCCAAGATCTACTGTGCAATTTTCTCCCGTCACTCCCTTGCCACCCCACAAAGCCACACACAGACAGATACAGACAGACAAACAGACAGACACACACACACAGACACACACACACAGACACACACACACACACACACACACACACCCCCTACACCATGGCTACAATTCTTGTTCTTCTGCACCAGAAATTCTTAATTTGGGGTATGTGAACTTGCTTTGTTTTTTAAAGTATTTCAGTAATTGCATGTTTTAATGGTATTCCTTTCCTTTGTAATCCTATATATTTTAATTTATGTATTTAAAAATATTCTTCTAAGAAGCCTATCCACAGGCTTCACTAGTTTGCCAGAAGAGTCCATGGCACCAAAGAGATTCAGATCCACTGAACTACACCAAAGTAGCTTATTAGGTAGTACTTTAGGAGAGCCTATGGGTAAGGGACAGCTAGGTGGCTCTGTGGATTGAGAACCAGAGATGGGAAGTCTTGGGTTCTCAGACACTTCCTAACTATGTGTGATTCTGGACAAGTCATTTAACCCATCATTGCCTAAGCCTTACTGCTCTTCTGCTTTGGAACTAATACACATTATTGATTCTAAGACAGAATGTAAGGGTTTTCAATTTTAAAAAGAAAGAAAAGGAAGTAAGGAAGGAAGGAAGGAGAGAAAGAAAGTGAGAGGGAGGGATTGTTATCCATTGCTTTGAATTTTCATTGCTCAACTCATTGAACACTTCTTAGTGAAAGTCTGTTCTTGCCTTCTTGCTCTTTTTCTCCTATTGACACTATATACACAAATGCAAGAATACATACAGAGGGAAGATTACTGTGGCACCTTGTGAAATTTGAACATGTGGTTTCCAGGAAGGCTTTGTGTCTAAAAAAGCAGAGTCTGCCTCTAGCCCCAAATGACAGACAGCCAGACTCTGGATAGATTTCAAATTCCATCAGGATTGTTGAGGACTTTAACTGGCAATCTTCAGTCCTAGATGCCTTCTGATTTAAATTTCAAATGAAGGATTTTTTCTTTCTCCTGTTGAACACATGGATCCAGGGAAATAATTTTGCTTTGCTTTTTAAATTTTTATTTTCTGTAAAGGCATATTTGATTCATGTAGAGAATTCATGGCTGTTAAATCAGTCTACCTTCATCACACTTAATGATCTGATGCAGCAACTCAACATTTACCTTAACGAAGACAAAGGTCTTGATGGTTACACGCTGTGTGGCTCTTTCTCAGAAATCCTTGAGATTGCTAGATGGAAGTTATTATACTTAATACTTTGTCATTGTTGCTGTTTTTAACTTTGCCCAACTCCCTTGAAGGAAAATGGACTTCATTCATCCTAAAAATCGGTTTCTTTTGAGTATTATGCCCAGGTATCAGCTGATGACACTTCCCTGAAAAATCTATGTATAGATTTGGATATTATAAAATCACAGCTTTCTACCTTACTAGACTTTCCATTGATCGCTGTTCACCATTACATGGTAGCAAATGACAGCCATAGTTATATGTATGTCTTCAGTACTATGTCTGTTCTGAATCTGACTTTATTATTTCATGATGCTCACATGTGATCCATTCCCAAATAGTTTTGTTCATCTATAATGTGTACATAGAATATTTATTCACAATATTTTTAAAAATGGGACTCATTTTAAAAACAGACCACTTACAGTATGTGTCTAGCCTCTATATGTATGTCAGAAAAATATTTTACTATGAATTTAATAATTCTCAACTGAAAACAAATGTACAGAATATCTTATGACATATAAATGGGACACAATGGGGGGCAGCTGGGTAGCTCAGTGGATTGAGAGTCAGGCCTAGAGACGGGAGGTCCTAGGTTCAAATCTGGCCTCAGACACTTCCCAGCTGTGTGACCCTGGGCAAGTCACTTGACCCCCATTGCCTACCCTTACCACTCTTCCACCAAGGAACTAATACACAGAAGTTAAGGGTTTAAAAAAAATATTAAAAAATAAATAAATAAAAAATAAATGGGACACAATGCTTTGCAACAGAAAGAAGACCTAAATTCCAACACTGGTCCAGATGCTTACTGCCTGTGTAACCTTAGGTTTTAGACTACATGATCCCTAAGGCTCCTTTTAGCTTTTAATTTAAGATTTCCTTAACCTAAAGATCTTTTAGCATCCAGCTCCTACCACAATGCCTTTTGAACCTAGTAGGTGCTTAATAAATGCTTTTAAAAACCCTTACCTTCCATTTGAGAACTGATGCTAACTAGATCGAGCAGAATAGAAGCAAGGACTAGGCAATTGGGGTTATTTGAAGCCAAATTTAAGCCAAGGACCTCCATCTCCAGGCCTCTCCAGTGAGCCACCCAGCTGCCCCTTTAGTAAATGCTTATTGATTGATTTTGCAAGGTATTCTCCAGTGAGCTTACAAACAGCAGACAAAAGATGCTTTTGTTGTGTGTCCCTTTCTGAAGTCCCACTATTTCTGGCTTTATTTCTACAGGACAATACTAGGGAATTACAAAGGACTTTAACATTTTCCTTTCTTCATGTTATAATACCTAATCATAAACTTTGGGGAAAAAAAGGGAATAGAATCCTGTAGTAGAAACTAGAAGTGCTAAGTTTTGTTTTTATCTGCATATTGATTTCCTTTTAGTGTTACTTAGTAATCTCTCTGTGCCTCAGTTTATATATCTCTAAAACTGGATTAGTAATAACCATTGCTTTCTCATATTAAAGGGATTTTACTGGGAGAAAGGCTATGATAACAGCAATGCACTTTATTTTTTCCCCTTCTCATTTTTTCTCAATTAAATGTTAAAAATAGCATTCATATTTTAGAAATTTTGAGTTCCAGAGTCTCTCCCTTAGACCCCCCTCTCCCCTTTCGTTGAGAAGGCAAGCAATTTGGTAGAGATTTTACATGTGCTGTTAAGAAAAATATATTTCTATATTAACCAGGAAGCAAAAGAAACCACTGACAAAAACAGACAAAAAACCAAGAAAAATAGAGTAAAAGAAGTATTCTTCAACCTACATTCAGATTCCATCCATTCTTAAGTGGATAATATTTTTCTTTATATGCTCTTTGGAATTGTCTTGTCGTTCACAGTTAATTATTATACAATATTGTTATTATTGTGTACAATATTCTCCCGGTTATGATCACTTAACTTTGCTTCGGTTCATACGAGTTTTCCCAGGTTTTTCTTAAGGTAGTCTACTCCTCATTTCTTTAAGCATGATAGCATTCCATCAAATTATATACCACAATTTGTTCAGCAGCTAATGAGCATCTCCTCAATTTCCACTTAATCAACAGCCACCTCACTGCCTCTTATGCAAATTATTTAACCTCCCTGAACGTATAAGAACTTTTCTCTATGTACGGTGAGGTTAATGATGCTTGTATTATTGACACCTCAGTCTTGTTTTAAGGAAAACATTTTGTGAAATATCAAGAATGAGGAAAATTTGCACTGTATATGATTTTTTTGTTGCAATATAAGGTATAAAAATAATTCTAATAGTTATTAGATGTTATTCTTTAAGAACTATAACTTTTTTCTATTTCCTTGGTGAAATAATCTCTTTTTTAAAACCATAGAATGAATAACATTACCAAAGAGAGCAATGAAGTGTGTATATGGCAAACAATTCAATGTTCAACTGGCAGGGAAAGAGGGGGCAACCTAATCAAAATAATTTCATCTGGTCCCAGTCAGACATTGTCTAGTATCTGTAGAAGCACCTAAGTATATCTGTTGCTATCATAAAATGAGACTCTATCAAAGTTATTGTTTGTCCTGTCTGATACACACACACACACACACACACACACACACACACACACACACACACATCTAAGTGGGGCTGGGACTTGGAATTGGAGGGATCTTGTCACCTCCGAGACAGCTTGCCTTAGAATATCTCAGAGACATCCTAAAACTGGACAAAACTGACTCTGGGATCACATAGTCGATGTAGATCTGTTTAATTACACGAGAAATACAAAACATCTAATTGTCTGAAATGCTCAAGTCAGATATGACAGAAACAAAGCACTAAAAATTGGCTTTCTGCTGGAGAATTAGGCATGCCCCATGTCTTACTTATGGAGTTGTCCCAATGATTTTCTTGGCAACATTTCTCTTGTTTGCTTACTTTTTTTTAAAATACGTTTATTTAATTAATTTTGAATATTTTTCCATGGTTCCATGATTCATGCTCTTTCCCTCCCCTCCTCCCTCTTCCCTCCTGTAGCCAATGAACAATTCCACCGGGTTTTACATGTATCATTGATCAAGACCTATTTCCATATTATTAATATTTGCAACAGAGTGATTGTTTAGAGTCTACATCCCTGATCATATTCCCGTCGAACCATGTTTGCTTACTTCTTCTGCTCCTCAGCTCCTCCTCTTCTCTTCTCCAATTCTATGGATAAAAAGGGGGGAAAGGTAGCTGCCCCCATACTAAAAGAAGTTGGTACCAGGCAAGACCCAGCTGATGTTTCACAGCTGTTTGGCACTTGTTACCTGCATGTGCTGAGGATGCTTATGAATTCTAGCCATAGCAAAGAGGTAGAAATTCTTTACCATCAAAACTACCATACCAAGGCAACTATCAACAATTTGGAAATAAGTCTTGATCAATGGCACATGTTAAAACCAGTGGAAATACACATCAGCCATGTGGGGGAGGGGGAACTGGGGGGGTGAAGGGGAAAGTAAGAGCATGAATTATGTAACCATGTTAACTTTTCAAAAGTAAATATTAATAAATGTTTAAAAAAAAAGAAATTCTTTACCAAAGTCATGAGAAACTTTTGTGTATGTTGTGGGATGCCCTGAATCCTAGAGTTCCTTTACTCTAGAATTTAAAAGTTTCCACAAAAGAGGCCAGCTAGATAGAACAGTAGATAGAGAGACAGGGTTGGAGTCAAGAGGACCTGGGTTCAAATGTGACCTTAGACACTTCCTAGCTGTGTGATCCTGGACAAGCCACTTAGGCCCATTGCCTGGCCCTTACTGCTCTTCTGTCTCAGAATTGCTACTGTTATTTATAATTTTATTTTAATGATTTAGTTTTATATGAGTATTCTTTTACAACAATAACCAATATGGAAATATGTTTTGTATGATAATACATACATAATCTAGTTCAAATTGCTTTACCATCTCCAAGAATGAGGAGGGAAGGAGATGATTTAGATCTTATAATTAAAAGATGTGTTGAAAATTGTTATTACATGTAATTGGGAAAATAAAATACCTTTGAATAAAAAAAGTTAACATCTGCAAAAAGAATTTATACTAAGGCAGAAAGAAAGGGTTATTAAAAAAATTCTGTAGTTGTAACAATAATAATAATAGTTCACATCTATATAATGCTTAAGAGTTTACAAAGTACCTTTCTTTACAATAATCCTTTGAGGTAAAGGTAGTAAAGTATCTCCAATTATTGGGTCCACCATTAGTTTTCAATTCTTTGCCTCCAAAAAAAGAACTATTATAAATATTTTTGTACAGACAAGTCTTCCTTTTCCTCTTTCTTTGATCTCTTTTGGAATATAGATCTCAGAATATATTATTACTGAGTCACGAAAATGTTTTAATTTTTTAAAAAATCCTCCTTGTACAAGGTGACTCTTTTTGCTTTTTTTTTTTTTTTT
>NC_058132.1:503651784-503674776 GCF_016433145.1 Gracilinanus agilis
AGAAAGAAAGAAAGAAAGAAAGAAAGAAAGAAAGAAAGAAAGAAAGAAAGAAAGAAAGAAAGAAAACACCAGGCCTTCTTTTTTGGTAGGAAGATCCTCCTAGAACTTTCACTTTCTTGGCTAATAGAAAAGCAGTTAATAATATTTCTTAAAATGCACAAACCCTAAAATAATTTTGAACCTGGACTTATTACCTGTACGTATTCATAGAAAAGGAAGAGAATGAGATACCACAAGGTAATGAGTTAATGGGCAGGTTTACTATAGTGGAAAGAACTATGCACTTGGGGCCAGAAGACCTAAATTCTAGTTCTCTTCTGCCATTAACTAGCAATGTAATTTTGGATTATGGTGAGGTCCTTCAGATGATGCTCTTTGTCAATGACATCCTACTTTCTGTGTCATGTCCCATTACATTAAAGAGCTTCCAAAATGCAATCTATAAACTTGCAAAAGAATTTTATTAACTATCCATGCAGGAAAATCCAAATGGATAAAGGATGCTTAATGGCATAACTATTATTTGTAGTGAGATGGGTAATCTGGGGGTCTGTGAACTTTAAAAAAACCTTTTGATAACTGTATTTCACTCTCATTGATTTCCTTTATATTATATTTTATGCACTTAAAGACATTATTCTGAGAAAGGGTCCATTGGGTTGGTCAGGCTGTCAGAGTGGTCCATGACACACAAATGGTCAAGAACCCTGCCATAGACATTGTATATCAATTGATAGCTCTTGGATAAACACTGCAAATATGTAGTGGCTTAGACCCAGAATTGCATAGAAAGGAGAGTAAGATTGCCTTTAGGAAATCCCCAATACTTTTAAATGACCCAAAGTTTCTCTTTAAAACAAAAACTCATTTAAAATATTTATTAATATCTTTTGTTTTTATATTTCCTGAATTTCCCTCTGTATCTCTCCCCTTCTCTTGATTAGGGAGCTAGTTCTTTTAACAAATGAGAGAGAGCAAGAGAAAGGTAGGTAGACAGACAGAAAGACAGTCAAACAGATTAGGGGAAAATTTCAGTTAAACCAATTAATACATTGGAAAAAAATCTAATGATGTGCAGTATTCCACAGCTGTGGTCTGCCATCTCTAGGAAAGAGTAATATCTCTCACTTTTATCTCTTTTTTGGAGCCAGCTTGGTCATTATAATCTTGCAACATTTAGATAAAATTGCTTTGTGCTTGCTTTTCTTTCTATTTCCATTGTTGCAGTTACATTATACATTAGTTTCCTGGCTCTTCTCACTTCGCTTTTTAGCACTTGATATCTTTCTATGCTTCTCTGGGTTTATCTTATTTGTCATTTCTTATGGAAAAGTAATATTCCATTTTATTTATATACCACCATTTGTTTAGCCATTCCCCAACTGATGATGCCCCATCTTTCTAATACCATTATTCTTCCACCTGAGAGCTTATTAGTATTGCAAAAGGTGATCAAGAGTGCATTCATAAGCCTGATTTGCATGCCTATTTTCCCATTAATATGAAATTTTAATGAAGGTGACCTACACATGCTTCAAGGGCACTCTAGAGGGGAGTTTTAAGAAGGAAATATATTCTACATATTTCCTATCACGCTATCCACCAAAATATATAAAAATTATAAGATTCTACTGTTTACTTATTGATTAAAAAATTTGATAAAGCAATATGCTGCTTTATAGGCTCTTTGCTGACAGTGTCTCCTATCCTTACATCAAAATAATCAAGATTTCTCAAAAACTTTAACAAAGGATCTTTTGTTCAATAATCTAATCGCTAATATCAGGTAAGGCATAGGAGATATTTGCCACAGCCTAGGAGGAGGATTCAATATAAGGTTCAGGTCAAAGAGGGATTCCCTATCCACAAGACACTCCTTTTTGTAAATACTATTGTGCTGGTAGCATCAAGTCTGAGAACACTGCAGAGCCTCTTGGAAGAGATCTATTACCATTCGAGCATTTGGCCCAACTATTCACACAGAAAACAGTAAAGGGATGAAGAACATTATCTAGATTATGACATTTAGTTAGATGGAATATACATTCCTAAAATATTTATATAATATATGCAATCTATCGTATATATACATTGAACACACCTATGATTATTTAGATATCATAGACAGAACAAATAGATATGTTAAACCCAGAATTAAACAGAAAGAGAAGGGGAAACAAAGCTGGTTTGTCTTGAGGAAAATAAAAAAATTCCTTTAATAACTCCAAATTTTGTTTTCAAGAGCAAAGGCTTATTTTTTCAATACCAACATTTTACCAGTTTTTTCATATGGCTGTGAGTGACAGAATTCTATATTTGCTAAAAGATGAGTATCACTCAGATGGCAATGGAAGAGTCCATGGTAGGTAAGAACAAGCTGTATAATCCATAACAAATAAGAGACTCTGAAAGAGAACATGAATGAAGGGATAGTATCAAGAAGAGGAGAAAATCTGGGTTCATTTGGCAAAAGAGAGAGTGAACCAATGAGTAACTCATGTGATTTAATTATAATTCTGGCAATGTTGTGGGTGGGGGTGGGGAGGGGAGTAAGGAAGTCACCGTAGCATTTTAAGTAGATGCTATTTGATGAACTTAAGGGAGTGAGGGGAATGGATGAGAGTCACCCAGGATAGACAAGCATAGATTTGTATTCTGCTTCATTGGAAGTAATATTTACAGATCTATTTGAGTTAGTCTTCCTTTTTTGAAGTCCATGGGTGTCAGTCATGGAATGTTATAATCGCCGAAGAACTAAAATGAAGAATCATCCAAAAGACAATTGAGAGGTACATGGTCAAGTCAAATCAATCAGCATTTATTAAGTACCTTCTTTGTCTCAGGCAAGAAGGACAAAGAAAGACAATGCTCAATCCCTATCTTTAAGAGTTCGAGTCTCCATTTGGGGGAAAACAACTATGTATAAGTTAACTATAGACAGGATAAACAGAAGGTAGTCTCAGAGGTGGGCAGAAGCAGGCAACATCAAATGATAAATAAAGAAGTTATAAAGGAAAAATCATGTAAAGGCTATTATCAGAGAGAAAAAGATCTAGTGATATGCCAAGAGCAAGAGATGACCAATGAAGAGTCTGCTTTTTTCATTGATGTCTTCATGGTGTAAAGAGAATCTCTAGCATTTTGGGTGGACCTCTTATTATGAACTTATTTGAGGATGTGAACAAAAGACACAAAGAATGGATTGTAATCTTTATTTTTGGAAAGAATACCCATATTGTTGAAACATTGGATCCATTTGAGTGTCCTTGCTTCTAGGAAATGTCTGAGGCCAGATATGTATTCAGTTCTTCCTGATTCCAGACTCATTTTTTATCCCCTTTACACTCTGTCTGTCTTGCTGTCTGTCTGTCTGTCTCTTTCTGTCTCTCCCTTGTTCTCTTCCTCTTTCTTCCTCTCTCTTTCTCCCTCCCCTTCCCCCACAGAGAAGGCAATAAATATGATAGCCATTATACAGCTTAGCCATATTCAAAAAATAAAGAGAAAGAGAAAATTGCTTCAGTCTGTACTCTTGAGCCAATTAGTTCTCAATCTGGAGGGCTGAGCTTTATTAGACCTTTGGAATTGTGGTGGATCATTGTGTTCATCAGTTACCAAGTTGATTATTTTTATGATAGTACTGTTTCTGTGTATCTGTTCTTCTACTTCTGCCCACTTCTCTTTACATCACTTCATATAGGTCTTCCTAAGATTTTCTGAAACCAATTATTGCATCCTTTCTTATAGCACAATAGTCTTCCATCCCTACAGCTAATTCTGCCTTTAAGACCAGTGCTAATTTCACTATTCTATCCTGTTTTGATTACAGCATCATTTAGGTTGTCAGTATAATTTCCATTTTAGAGGGACAGAAAGTGAAGAATGGAGAGGATTATTACCCACAGTAATACAGCATGGTAGTGTCTGAGCCAAGCTCTGGAATTTAGAAGTTGCCAAGTTTCTTATCTGATCAGTTTACCTAATTTTGGAGCCTGCTTCCTGCATTAGACAATTCCTCATTCAAGAAATTAGGGACTCATTTTCTCAGATCAAAATACTAGGACTTTCAGAACTAGGTCTCTTAGAGAAAAATCTTCCATGAGATTTTTGTATATCTTTCCCAGAATTCAGCACACTTTAGAAATCTAAAATGCGCTTGCCTTTTCTGATGTTTCCTAAGCTCTCCTGCATTTCCACTTTTCCACCCCTAAAGTGGACTTTAAAAAATTTGTTTCTTGATTTCACAGATGTCATCCAACATACAATCCCTCTTTTCTCTGTCATTCACGTATTTCGATTCAAAGAAAGCACCAAGCCTAGAGCCTAGCAAGAGATTAATAAGGGTTTGTTGATTGATTGATTAAGGCAAGAAAAACAAGAGATTCTCTCTTTCTCTCACACATTTTCTGGTATTTTGTTCTGGAAATGAATTTTTTTATGTCATATTTTCATCTTGCCATTCCCTGACTTGACCTCTGTCTTTGGAAGAACCCTTCTAGAAAAGGTTGTCCATGCTCTTCTCAGAAGTAAGTTTTACATTATTTTGGGGAACCTATTTCTCTATTGCTACTCTTTATTTCTCTGTGACCCTTCAGGGATCTAAGGAGAAATAAAAGAAGTAAAACTCACTAAACCCTACTCCAATTCTGGGGATATAAGTATAGATCTGCCTGGCTCCACAATCAAGTTTTAGGAGAGACCTGCATTCTATGTTTCCTTAGCTTGGCAGGCAGAGAATTAGGTGACTGGTTGATACTTAATAGGAAGTACAAAAAGTAGGGAGGTTGGAAAAGGTTTTCTGTCTCTTCATTCATTAAAAAAAATCTGCTTTGGCAGTGGAGGTGCAAATACTAAGCTTTTTGTTGTTTTTCTTGAGGTATACTGTGACTATTTCATCATTATCATCATCTTCTTCACACAACAGAGCCAGTAAGACCTAAATATAAATCCCATCTCTGACACATTTTTGCTCTGTGTCCCTAGATAAGTCACTTAACATCAGTGCTCTAGGCAACTCTCTAAGACTTGATTGTCAAGAAAATGCTGAGTTTCATTCATAGAGAGAATTTCCTCACTTGGGAGTTCCCTGCCAAAAAGAAATCACAGGCCTAACCCTTATTCCCTATTATTATTTCTTTTCATCTATACCTGTGATTACATTGTTGAAGGAATCCATGCAGATCCCTTTTGTATTTATCATCTTAGAGAGCTGTCTAGGACCCAGAAGGTCATATGGCTAGGATGTGTCAGAGGGAAGACTTTCTGGATTATGATCTCAAAAAATCTCAGCAGTTCCTGCCACAATGTGGCTTTCCCCAAGCTTGTCAGATTTGGGGATGTTTCATTTTACTTTCTAGCATTCCAGTTTGTGGTGTCTGATGAGTCATCCTGGTGTCTGTCTGGGGAGTTAATCTGCTGACTTGAAGTTTGTCCTTTCACAAAAACCAGTTTTGTTTTGATGGAGAATAAAACCTTGCACTGACCCAGATGAGGAAAATCAATTCGGTTCTCCTGTCCCTTCCTTTCTTTCAGATTATTTGGTGAAAGTAAAATTTGACCACATCACTGGGGAAAGGAAGTATAGTATAGTGGGAAAAACATTGCATTTGAAGACAGAAAGTCTGCATTAAATCCTGCATATGCCACTTCACATTTGTTTGACCTTGGACAACTTATCTTGCTTCCGTATTGCTTAATTTCTTTACCTGTAAAATGGATTTAGTTTAAAGGTTCACCAAAATCTCTTCCATCTCTTAAGTCTCATAACCTTATAAGAAATATATCAAAGTCCATTTTTAACCCATTGAAATACTTGAATTTGCATCATTCTTGAATTTAAATGTAAAATGTCTCAAATCTGATCAGACCAATAGTCTATATTGGTCTCCAACCTTTGACAGGAGCAGAGAAGTTAGTTTTTTCGGAAGAGTACAGTAGTGGTCCTCTGTAATTTTATCCTCATAAATTAAAGAAGTACTTCAGAACATCCTTAATTCCCTTCCACTTACCATAAAGAATGTAGTATGCCTCTGCCTGTCTGGTCTACATTTTCCTTTGAATAAGCTATTCCAATTTCATGTTTTTAATCACTCCATTCTCCACCTTCGGAAAGCTTTCTCTCCTGTCCTTACATGAATCCATACCCACCTTTCACCCCAGTTCAGATTCCGTATTCTTCATGGAACATTCATCCTACCATAATCTCTCCTATTTCTGAACTCTGAAGGTAGTTATTATCTATACACTCATCAGGCCCATTAGTTCTGCTTTCCTGGTTTTTTTCATTGTAATATAACTAGATTGTAAATTCTTTAAGGGAGGAGTCTTCACCCTTCACAGTTCTTTGTATCCCTCAGTAATAGTAGTAATAGTAATAATAACAATGATAATAATAATTGCCACCTAGCTGTTCATTCTATCTTCTCTACTACTTAATAAATATGTGATGATTAAAGTCACAATTTTAGCTGTAAATAAAGTTGGAATTGTTTGTTTATTTATTTTTTTAAACCCTCACCTTCTGTCTTAGAATGAATACTGTGCATTGGTTCCAAGGCAGAAGAGAGGTAAGGGCTAGGCAATGGGGGTTAAGTGACTTGCCCAGGGTCACAGAGCTAGGAAGTGTCAGAGGCCAGATTTAAACCCAGGACTCCCATCTTCTAGACCTTGCTCTCAATCTACTGAGCTACCCAGTTGACCCAATTGAAATTGTTTAGATTCAAGATGGAAGTTATTACACATATAAAGGACTGACTTAGTACAACATCTCTAAAGATGCCCAAGAGAAAATCAGTATATTAGGTCACTGGTCCTTCACACCCTGAGAAAAATTATCCTGTACCTATTTGTGTGGAATAGACCAAGCATTTACAGTGGGCATTCATGAAAAGGTGATGTTGGAAGAAAAATTTGGCCTGGATTCATTTGATTATTCACTTCCCTCAGATTTAGGCAGAATTGTTTTGTCAGCCATCCTCTTCCATTCATGTCTTTGGAAGAGTTACAAAGATCCTTGTCACTGTGATAGGGTTATCTTTCCCCTGTGTGTCCTGCACCTGCCTACTCAGTTGTGGAGCCTGGGTTAAGTGTTCCTGTCTATTTTAATGCTTCATCACCCAACGAGCCAAACAAAGGAGTCTGGCAGATAACCTTGAAACCTCTAGCCGAGCACCACCCCTCTCCCCCTCCTTCTCAGTCAGGAGCCAGCAGGTTGCTAACATGCTTCATTCTTGCCAACTTCACCTGTGATGCTGATTGTCAGAGAAGGAAAGAAATGCCTTCTTTGTACGCTGGCTTCTGCCTTGATAGAAGCACTGCAGAGCACAGTTTTGCCAAGTGAAGCCAACCAAGAAATTACCTTTTTCAGCTTCCAACAAGATCTTAAACCTGACCGAGATCCCATTTGAAATTATTGAAGGGGAAAAAAAAATAGCTGAAATACTATTGATTTATATTAGTCCTTTATAAGTGAGAGGGTGGAAGCTTTAAGAAGTAGGGTGTGAAGTGGCAGTGGCCACCATGGTAATTATTATTTGTATCTACATGACTCCTTATCTAAGGATCTCCAAAGCACATTTCTCCATTAGTTCATTCACTTTCACAACCATCTTGTGAAGGAGGTACCTTTTGTTTTCTCTATACTTAGGTGGGAAAAACCAAGACACCAGTGAGTTGCCCAGTGTCATGTGTAGAAAAAAAGGAATTTAAGTTATCCAAACCCAAACCCACCCAACTTTGCTCCTCTTTTTATTAAAAAAAATTTTATTATCATGCAAAACACACTCCCATATTGGTCATTTTTGTAAGAGCAAACTCCTACATAACCAAAACCCCAAAACAAAATAAAAAAAAAAATACACTAATGTCAAAGACACCGCCAACAGTTCTTTCTCAGGAAGTGGATAGTATTTCCCATTATGTCTTTCTAGATTGTCCCAGATCATTACATTGCTGAGAGAAGCCAAGTTTTCACAGACAATCATCATCCAATATTGCTGTTATTGTGTATAATGTTCTCCCGGTCCTGCTTATTTCACTCTGTGTCAGTTCCTGCAGATCTTTCCAGCTTTTTCTGAAATATCTTGCTCATCATTCTTATAATACAATAGTATTCCATCACCAATATGTACCACAATTTGCTTAGCCATTCCCTAATTGATGGAAATCCCCTCAGTTTCTAATTCTTTGCCACTACAAAAAAAAGCTGCTGTAAATATTTTTTGTAAAAGTAAGTCCTTTCTTTTCCCTTCTTTAATTATCTCTTTGGGATACAGATCCAGTAAAACCTTGCTCCTTTTTCAGGGTAAAGTAGTAACTTGGAATATAAAAAATATTAACAAATAAAAAAGCATTTAAGGGGAAATCTGGGCATCTTAGCTACAGTAGACATCTTCCCTAGCTTCAAAATCTCCCCTCCCTTATTTTTTGAAGGAGATGGGTACAATGAACTGTCTACAGAAGACTGGTGCTTAAAATCTATACATGGTGTCCCCCAAATCTCTATGTAGTTTTAAGTTTAATAAGATTTAAACTTCTCTTAATAAGCTTAAAAATGCACTAAGACTTTGGAGATACCCATATTCATTGCCATATACATTATATAACATCTGAACACATTCCTATAATATATTTCATACAGAATGTCTTCTAGACGAATGTAAATCATGTGTATGTCTCGCTGTATTTTAGGAACTTCCCACTATATTTTTGAACTAAAGGAAAATTTAACTTGCTATATTCTGAGCCAGAAACAGTAAGAGTGCTTTTCACATAGCCGTACAGCTGTGTTATAATTGACTCATAAAACTGTTAGGGTGCTAATGAATTAACTCTCTACTGTGAGAACAGTGTGATTGACGCGCACACAGTTTTTATTCTGGTTTGTGCATTTTGCACGCCAGATGGTATGGGGATTGATTTTTTTTTCCCCTCCCAAGACATCTTTATGTAACTGCAATCAGAAGCCAATCTTTGTTTTCAGTTAGAGAATGGAGCATTTCTCAAATTGGTTTTCATATGAGGAGGAATGAGACTGAGGAATTCTAATGGGTTAGCCAAATGTATGCTAAATGTGCTCTCTCTCTGTCTTGGAACAACGTTTTTCTTTAGCAATGAGACTTGGGGAAAAATTCCTTTATATTAGATACTGGTTAGATACTTTTGACTATTAGACCTGAAAGCCCATTTTCTTTCAGAGCATCCATATTACACGCATATGCATATCCATTACCCCCACTACCAATTTCCTGCTGCATCAACAAATGATAAATTGTTTCAGGGGAACAAAAATAAGGTAGCTTTCCTTGAAACCTTGCAGGCTAACCTATCAAGCGCAGTAAGAGCATCTTGCATTTGCATAGTGCTTTGCAGTTTACTTTTAGGCACAGTATTTTGCTGGATTCTCATAATATCCCTGTGAGGTAGACAAGGAATGTTTAATTATTTACAATTTTGCAGTTAAGTGACTTACCCAAACTTACATAGCTAATAAGCAGCAGATGTCAGAATTGGGTCCCAGTACTCTGACCTGCAAGTCCCAATGTTCTTTCCATTATACTAGAGACATTAGAACAGGTTAGATCTAATAAATTCATTGATTTACTGATGCCAAAATAACCCACCTACCAGATCCCTAAACATGTTTTCTGATCCTCTGAGAAATGGTATAGGATAGTGGATAGAGAGTCATCCTTAAAGTCAGAAAGGCTTGGATTCAAATCCAACCTTGGACACATTCTGGCTCTTGTATCACTTAATTTAACAGTACTTCAGGCTACTATAAAGCTACAAATTATAGAGAAGTTCCAGGTCTGAGTGGGTAAGGGGAGTTTCCTTACCCGAGACCTCTCAATATTGATGAAATCATAAGTCAGATCAAAGGGAGGGAAATTCCAATCTTTCTTTCCATTCCAAAAGTCAGGGTATGTGACCTCTACAAAGAATATTATTGTGTGAAATGGGTTTTCTTTTGTTGGTTTCATTAAGGTAAGGAACTACCGGTGTGGAAATCCGCTCCATTGATTCAGATCACAAGCTCTTCTGTAAATTCTAGTTTCAGAGAGTCCCCTGGGCCATTGAGAGGATGGAGAGGGCAGAGGCACGGCTTGAATCTGAATCTTTTTGAGTCCTAAGCCAGCCCTCTATCTCCTATGCCAAGTTACCTCTGATATTTGTGTATATATATGTAAACACACATAGAAACACATATATACACATTATGCGTGATATATTTTATATTTATATATAGATGCACATATATATCCAATATAAATGCCTATGTGGTAATTTTACAAGAAAGGGACACATTTAGATGGGTAGATAATTGGGGGGGGGGAATAATAAGATTTTAGAATTGGAAGAAACCTTAAAAATGATCTAGTCCAACCTCCTAATGTTTTAGATATTAGAGAAAAACCAGGACCCAGAAATATAGTGTTCAAATGAGGTAGCTTATATAAAGTGATTTACAAAATTTTAAGCACTATGTACATTTTTTTAAACCCTTAACTTCTGTGTATTGTCTCATAGGTGGAAGAGTGGTAAGGGTAGGCAATGGGGGTCAAGTGACTTGCCCAGGGTTACACAGCTGGGAAGTGTCTGAGGCCGGATTTGAACCTAGGACCTCCTGTCTCTAGGCCTGGCTCTCAATCCACTGAGCTACCCAGCTGCCCCACTATATACATTTTTTTAAAAACCCTTGCCTTCTATCTTAGCATCAATTCTTTCCTTTTTTCTTTTAATCCTTACCTTCCATCTTGGAGGAGATGGTAAGGGCTAGGCAATGGGGGTTAAGTGACTTGCCCAGGGTCACACAGCTAAGAAGTGTCTGAGGCCAGATTTGAACCCAGGACCTCCTGTCTCTGGGTCTGACTCTCAATTCACTGAGCCACCCAGCTGCTCCCACTTAGCAACAATTCTAAGACAGAAGAGTGGCAAGAGCTAGGCAACTAGAGTTAAGTGACTTGACCAGTCACACAGCTGTGAAGTATTTGAGGGAAGATTTGAACCCAGCTCTTCCCTTTTCCAGGCTTGTCTCTCTAACTATTATGCTACCTAGCTGCCCTTTCCTATATAACTTATTATCATCATTATTGTTATTAGTATCTTCTCATGCTTACATAAAGTCATTGATGGAATCAAGGCTAGAGCTTGGGTCTCTTCACTCTCAGGCCATTTTTTTTTTATTATGCTGTACTGTCATAGTTACCTCCACCATATTTACCAAATCAAAAATTGGGCCCTTTGGGTCTGACCAAGGATATTCCATTTGTAGGGCCACATTAAAAGAACACTCTTTTTTTTCTTGAACTCAGGAATGCCTTGGAAAATGTGGGCCATGCCGAGGCCGTAATAGCTCTCTGAATCACTGCAAGGTGGGGATCTGTGTATTTTAGGCAACACAGTTCTCAAACGTTGTGCTGGAACTTGACACGCCAGTGTTACTCCATACCTAGGTTCTAGCCAACATTCATGCTTCTTTCCCTGCCCCTGAATAGAAGAAAATGCCATTCATGTTACTACGGGGACACACGGAGCACTCATTGAATAACATGCCTAAAATTCCCCCTCCCCCCTCCTCTTATTTCTCTTTGGAATATTTCTTGATTGAACTGACTGTGGATCCTTTGAATAAAAAGTCATTTTGCCTCTGCTTTTGAGTTTGGAAGAGCAAGCAATTTCTTAGCTTCCTCATCAGAATTCTGATAATGTCATACACCGTCTTCACTCTTGTTCCCAGTGTCTGGGGAAGCAGTTTGGGAGGTAGCAATATAGGGAAGAGAGAATACAGGGCAAAATTGTTGACAGATTTTCCTTGGAAAGCTGCTAAAAGGAGGAAGGATTTTTTTTTTAAGGCTTATATTTTTACAATCTAACCTTACCTTCCTCTTACCTCTAACTAATTTTATACTGATGTTCATAGCTTATGGAGTATGTTCATTTGTACTTGTTTTTCTGTCATATTTGTAAATATTCTCATGTCTTATCTAAAATTAGAATGTAAGATTCTCCAGGCAGAGACAGTGTCTTATTTCTTTCTTACATTCTATTTGTACATAGCATAATTTTCACTTTAAATAAGAGAGTGAATAAAAAGGAACAAACTGACAAGTTTGCATTGCTCAAATGAACGGATTCCAGGGTTTTCTATAATTTCTAGTAATAAATTTTCATGCTGCTGCTTCATAGATCAATAGTTTTCTTCCCCTTTTGCAAAAGAGAACATTAGGATCCAGAGAAGCTAAATTATTTCTCTAGGATCACACAATAAACCCATCATCAATTCCTTACCTGAGTGACTCTTGTACATCGAGCCATGCTTCCTGTTTTTGTCTCTTGATTCTCTCAGGATTATTCTTTTACTTTAAGCCCATCCTTTCCATTGTTCAATTCAATTCAATAAACATTTATTAAGTGCCTACTTGCCAGGCACTATACTAAGTACTGTGGATACAAAAAGAGGAAAAAAGATAGTCCCTGCCCTCAAGGAGCTTACAATCTAATAGGGGAGACATATGGAAACAGATATCAACAATATACATGATAAATAGGAAATAATTAGCAGAAGGAAGGTCCTAGAATCAGGAGGGATGGGGGGAAGTAAAATGTAGGATTTTTGTTGGGATTTAAAGAAAACCAGTGAGATGAGTGGCTGGAGTTGAGGAGGGATAGCAATTCCAGGCATGGAAGGTGGCCAGAGGAAATGTCTGGAGCCAAGAGATGGAGCATCTTGTTCATGAAACAGCCAAAAGGACCATGTTTCTGGATTGAAAAGTAAATATTGTGGAATAAGGCATAAGAAGACTGGAAAAGGAGGAGAGAGCTGAGTTATAAAGGAATTTGAATACCAAACAGAGTGATTTGAGTTCATTCCTGGAGAGAATAGGAAGCCACTGGTGTTTACTGAGTGGGGATAGGGGGTGTCTGTGATGTGATCTGGAACATCACTTTAGTTGCTAAATGGAGGATTGATTGGAGTTGGGGGAGACTGGAGGCATTCAGACCCCCATCAGGCTATTCTCTATCCACGAGGTAATGAGGCAATGTCAGGGGAGAGAAGGGGGCATATTCTAAAGCAGAGCATATTCTGTAAAATCTACCATCTTGGCAAATGCTTAGATGTGGCAAAGTGAGAGAGTAAAGAATCAAAAATGACTTTTAGGTCATAAACCTGGGGAACTAGGAGGCTGGGAGGAGAGGAAAGAGAAGGGCTTAAGGGGAAAAGATAACCAGTTCTTTTTTGGACATATTGAGTTTAAGATGTCTACTGGACATCTAGTTTGAGATGTCTGAATTTTTTTTGGACTAAGTTCTTAATTCATTATTAAGCATTAAGGAGCAGAGATTGTAAAAGGGAAGAGAATTACCTTGGGAACAAACTCTTATATGAGATTTAAAGCTCTCTTCAATCTGGCTCCACCACAACCTTTCCAAAATGATTTCATATTACTCCCAGGCCCTCCCAAGTTCTAGCCCAGCTGGCCCACTTCAACTGACATTCCACCTCTGCTCTCCTTTTATATGGGCCATCTCTATCCACCCTTCCAGCTCCCATGCCTGGAATGTTTTCCCTCTTTAACACCACCCAGTAGGCTTCATCCAAGGCTAAGCTGAAATCCCATCTCCTACAGACATCAGACCTTTCCTAATCCCATCAGTCATTAATATCTCTATCCCTCCTCTTCAAAATTATTTTGTATTTACTTTGTCAATTTACTCATCTGTTAAATATGAGTTTTCTAGAAGACAAGAATTGTTCTTATCTTTGTCTGAGCACAATGTGCTTGGCACATAGTAGGCATTTTATAAGCATTCATTGAATTGAAGGAGGATTGGGTTTTCAAAAAGTAAATCTGAGAGACAGAGACAGAGAGAGAGAGACAGAGAGAGAGAAAGAGAGAAACAGAAAGACAGAGAGAGAGAGAGACAGGGAGAGTCTTTGTATTCATGGTTAATGAAAAAAAAGAAAACTGACTTTAACAGAATCAGTTTTATGAGCTAGGGAAAATGTGGTCTCTGGCATCAAACCTCTGAGATAAGAATTTAACCCATCAGGCCCTGGGGCATTACTAAGTTGCATGTCCTAAACATGCTTTTCCCCAGAGGTCTATCTTCATTTCAGCTGCATTTAGGGAGAGAAGCCTTTTCTCTCAGCAAATGCCAGTCTCCTACTCATCTTGGCAGAACAGTTATTCTCTACTTGGGTCATATCAGACTTTACTTTTTCAATTGGTGGGTTTAGATTTAAATTTAAGATTTTTCAGGCTACCAAGGATGTACCATTCCAAATGGCAACTCCTTTCAATGGGGTCTTGTCCCACTAGATTGTTAAGATTTCTATATGCTGTGGTCAGGGTCTCTTCTTAAGGAGGTTAGTCTGAAGTAAGTCTTACTTTGTGTTTCTTCCCTGCTAGCTTCTCACTTGCTCCTTCATCACCATTATCTGGTTTTTTATTCAAGTTTGATGATTTGAAGGGAGAAAAGAAACTCACCAAAGTAGTAGCCTGAGGTTTTTGCCTGGGTAAGGTGATAGTAAAGAATATTGATAGGAGTGATTGCACTATTCTTCTGGTCTTGCTTTTTAATCCATTTTTCACATAACCATCTTCCCATTCTACCCCCCCCCCAAGAAAGCAAAAAGAAAAACCTCAATTCTTATAGCACAGGTCTAGCTATGCCACTTACTCAAAAGCATTTAATTGCTCCCCTTTGCCTATGGGATAAAACAAAAACTCCTTAGCTCAATATTTAAGGACCTCCACAATCTGGCCCCAGTCTATTTTTTCAGTCTTATTGCTTTGGATCATAATCCACAGAATGAGATTTAAAAGTAGAAGAGATCTTTAAAGGGTAGTAAAACTCCTTTTCACAGATGAGGAAACTGTGTCATGGAGAGGTCAAGTGACTTGCCTATAGTTACAAGGTAATAAGTGGATTCACTCTAGAGTTCTTTTCACCATACCAACCTCTTTCTTTCCACTTCATGAGTTCTACTTTCCACCCAAACTAGACTACTAGATGTTGCCCTGCTTGTTAGACATTTCCCTGCCTCTGTGATTTTTGCTTAGATCATATATATACCACATACCTGGAATCATCTTCCACCTCTTACTTCTGCCTGTTGGAAGTCTCTTCTTTCACATGCTTATCTCAGGTACCACATGTTTCTTCTAGGAAGCTTTCCCTGATCCTCTCATACAAAAAAGCAATCCGTCTCTTTGTTGGTTTTTCTTCAGATCACTTTGTCTAGATTTCTCTTTTGCCCTTATCATATTCTGCCTTGTATTCTGCCTTCCTTCATCTTTCTGTTTACAGTGCTTAGTATGTTCTAGTAAAAGTTGGTTGAATAGAACTGATTTTTAGAGATAAATATTTCTCATTTGGCACTACAGAATTTAGAACTAAGACTTTAGAGAGCATCTTATCTGAGTTCTTTATTTTACAGGAGAAAAAAATGACTACCAGAGAAATTAAAAAAAGCTTATTCAAGGTCCCTATTTACTACAAGGATAGTAAATAGAACCAAGACTTGAATCTCTATTCCCTGAATCCAAGTCCATTGCTATTTTCTCCTCCTTAATTTATTGCCAGGAGTCCAGGAGTTCAGAGTATTTTCCCAGATCACAGGGCCCTAGGGATGCTCTAACTATGCCTGTCTCACTCCCATCCTAGTTATTGAATTTCAGTGCTCTCACTTCCAGAAATAGATCTTGAGGAGCTACTCAGTATATTTGATATGTAAGAGGAGTAGGTTCCTGATCCTTGGTGGGAAGTAATTCCTTCCTTAGATGGAAAGAAGTAGAAGAAGCAGAAGTAACAATTAAAAAAAAAAACAGAAAACTTGAGTTTGAATCTAGACTCTTATCAGTCTATGTGACTCTGCATGAGTCCCTGATGGGCTTTTCAAAATTTGAAATCTTAAAGTATCATTGTTGTGGTTTAGTTGTGTCTTAGTCTTTGCAAGCCCATTTGGGGTTTTCTTGGCAAAGTTACTGGAGTGGCTTGCCATTTCCTTCTCCAGATCATTTTACAGATGAGGAAACTGAGGAAAACAAGGTACAATGACTTGCCCAGGGACAAATGGCTAGTAAGTGTCTGAGGCTGGATTTGAACTCATAAAGATCGGGACAATTTGAGAGGCAGGTCCAGAGATTCTTCTGCCATTCTTCTGCTTTATATTGTATCGATTCTAAGACAGGAGGTAAGAGCTTTAAAAAACCTTAAGTCTTCCTGATTTCCAAGCCCAGTGCTTTGTCCATTACGCCACCTAGCTGCCCTAACATACCATCTGTTAACTCGGGAAAGTCTGTTGCCTTGCTTAGCTTTCTCAGAATTAAAACAATGCCCTACCATCCTTTCCTTATTTAGAAATACAGTGGTACCTTGATACTCATCATCAATTCATTCCAATAGGCAGTTCAAGTACCAAAAAGGTACCAAATGAATTTTTCCCATAAAGAATAGTGTAAGTTGAATCAATCCATTTCAGACACCCAGACACCCAGATTTTATAAGGCATTATATGCATTAATGGAGTTGTACTTTACTAAATAAACATTGATAATACACAGATAAAAATAAAAACAATAATTAGATTAAATAAAATAATTTTAACTTTACCTGTATTAAGAAGAGTTCATGGCCTAAGGAGATGGCGGGGAGGAGAAATATAATTATTTTTGAAGAAGAGTTCCCTTCCATAATGTCTAAGGACAAGTGCCCTTCTGGAGTACTTTCTCTTTCTCTTTTCTGTCACTTATCACCTACTTGAGATTCACCAGGTGTAAACTTCACAAGAAACCTATCCAATGATGTTTCTTTTTGTCTGCATTTCAAAATTCCTCTAAAGTCAGAAATGGTCTAGTCATTTAACGAATGTACAATTCTGCTTGTATTATCAGGGTGAAATTTCTCAGCAAAGTTTTGCACTTCCACCCATTTCGCACACATTTCCTTGATTAATGAAGTGGAGACATCCTCCTTTGCTTTCTCTCACCTGAAGAAAATTCTTTCCCCCATCAGCTGCTCTGTTTGAAGTTCCTGCAGGTCCCCAGGGTTGAGTTCTTATTTATGCTCCTGAACTAACTCATGATACTTTGTTTAAGCTGAAGCGGGCATACACTTCCCAAGATCATCAAGCCAACAAGTTCTAGCAAGAGTGTTTAGTGCCAAGCAAATGTCAAATACCATGATAATTTTTTCTCATGAAAATGCCTCAGATACCAAATTCAATGAGTTCTGAAAATATCAAGTGCCAGGGTTTCACTTGCTTATGATTAGATGTCCTTTGCAAAGATGAGAGCTCTGAGATAAAGGCTACCATCTTGGTTGCTCTGAATATCAGTGAAATGAGACTTGAACTGAGCTATTGCTATTGCTAGGTTAGAAGGGAATCTCAGAGAGTTTCTAATGCAATGAGCTGGAGAAGGAAATGGCAAACCACTGCAGTATCTTTGCCAAGAAAACCCTAAAAATGGGGTCATGAAAATCAGATACGACTGAAAAACAGCTCTAGAACAAAGATCTTCATAATATCCTAATGTCCTTCATTCTACCTCTAGGTAGCTATAATTGTTAGAACAATTTTCTATACCTCAAATATAATTTTGCCTCTTTACCATTCCACCAATTTTTCCAGGCTTTAGGGCTAAGCAGAGTTAAGTCTTATCCTTCTTCCACATGAGACTGCTTCTAATACTGGATGAAAGGATGCAAGGAAGGAATATATTCTGGGAGTGCTTTGTCTTGGCTTAAGTTGTGAAGGAAGAAAACCAGCATTTATTAAGAACCTACTAGGTGCTAAGCACCTTACAAATATGACCTCATTTGGTCCTCTCAACAACCATGGGAGGTTGTCTTGTTATGGTCCCCATTTTACAATTGAGGAAACTGAGATAGATGGAAGTTAAGTGACTTGTGTTTGAGTCAGGATTTGAACTCGGGTCAATACACTGTACTACCTAGCTGCTTCCAAAGCTAGAAAAGCTAAAGAAATTTTCTTCTGAAGTATCTTTTCTTACTCTATGCCCCTCTTTGTTTAGTATTTCCTGATGAGGGCAACCTACCATCCAGAGCTGCTCCTTAAAGAACCTTTCTCTTCAATGAAATGTTCTGAAGTGCATAAATCCTTCAAGCCTCTCTTCTTTGAGCTCTCATTTCTTCTTGTTCAATTGTCTCCAGTCATATCCCAATTTTTGTGATCCCATTTGAGGATTTCATGACAAAGATACTGGAGTGGTTTGCGATTTCCTTCTCTCAGATCATTTGACAGATGAGGGAACTGAGGCAGAAGGTTAAGTGACTTGCCCAGGGTCACACAGCTAGTAAAAGTCTGAGGCTGGATTTGAAATCAGGTAGATGAGTCTTTCTGGGACCAGTGCGCTATCCATTCTCTATGAAATCCATGTTAATGACTGCTAAAATTCATTTCTTCCTCATGACCAGACAATTGAATTTTTGGTATGGGATCTTTTGGAAACTGTGCCTTAAAACCAAAGGAGTAACTCCACGAGTAAATATTTTAGACAACCTGGCAAGAGGGTGAATCTGCTTTGGGTCTCTTTTAATGGGACAGATGAAATTTGGGGTAGTCCTCAAAACACACTTTAGCTGCTCAATTATATATACAACTGAGTCTCTTTTGGGGGACTCAGAAGCCTTATAATTCACTGTGTTTTTGGCTCAGTCTAAAAGAGAAACAATTTGGGAGCTATTCTTGTACAAAATCTTTGATCTCTTCTAGTCAATGTTTTTATTATATTCTCCTCTTTTCAAATGCAAGGATAATTACCACAGGCTGATAATTATAATATGTAAGTAACCCTTTAAGGGTGAACAGTTAGGGCCTGATTTTTCACTATTTGGACACTTTTAAGATATTTTCATTCTTAGCAATGGGGGAAAAATCTCTCTATTGATGAAGATCAAAACCTATCCATGATTTATTATACCATGTAATTCTTATCATAAGATCCCAAAGGAGGAAATCCATTGAACTGGGAGAGCTTCTTCCAGAGTTTTGTTGTTGTTATTATTATTGGATTTTGTTTTTTAGAATTTTATGGGTAAAGACAGAAAGTTAAAAAAAAAAAAAAAGGTGGGGAATGAGCATTTATTGAGCACCTCCTATGTGCCAGGAACTGAGCTAAGCTATTTATATTTGTTATGTTTTTAACTAGTCAACCTTCATTTCTGATCCCCTATTTCCTTGATCTTATATTTCATGCTTCTTATGCCATTTTTTATACAGAATTCATCAGTGACCATTTGCAATAGCTTACTTAATTAACATCCATCAGGCTTCTTTCTGTTTGTTCCTTGGGACACTGATAATTTTGGTTCCTTGGACATCTTGATGTCCTGTAGTCTCTGATGTTCAGGAGACTCTTGGAATTAAAAAGATGAGCATTTGTGTCAGAGAGCCAATTAGGATTATCAGAAGCACCATTCATTTTCACATATCTAACCCCCCTTTTGTTTCTAATTCAATTGTGGATTTCCACTCATTATCCATCTTGGTGCTCCATCCAATTGGACATCACAATCTGGGAAATATGCATCTGCATTAGCACTCTTCCCTCAGAACTTACCTTGTATTTATTTGCCATATCTTTTGCTTTGCTCTGTCAACCTGTCCTTCTTACCTTCCCCCCCCCCCCCTGCCCCAGTAGAATGTCATCTCTTTGAGGCAAGGACTATGTCATTTATGCCTTTGATTCACCATTGCCCAGCATAGTGCCTGGCACACATTGTAGATACATTAAATACTACTTGTTGACTGTTCATCCACTTTGTTTGTCCTTTGTGGATTACCAACATGATTTTCTTTGAATAAGTGGCCATTGTAATAATAGCTAGCATTTATATAGTGCCTAATATGTGTCAAGCACTATGCTGAGCTCTCCACAAATATTATCTCACTTGATCCTCACAACAATCTTGGGAGGTAGATGCTATTATTTCTCCCATTTTACAATTGTAAATTACATTTTACACTTATAGTTTCCAGAGTCAGGAGATAGAACACCATCCTATTGGATAATGATCACTAAGTAGATTTTTAAGTAGAAATGGACAGAACTGATTACAGTTTTTCTCATTCTCAAGGATGAACTGCTCTAGGAGAGGGGTGAAAAGTGATAGAATGCCATCCTATTGGATAATGATCACTAAATACATTTTTAAGTACAAATGGACAGAACTGATTACAGTTTTTATCATTCTCAGGGATGAGCTGCTCTGGTAAAGGGTTGAAAAGTCTTCAATTATAGGCCAAATTACAAAGTATTTTATTATGCAAGATTAGTAGCTATAGATTATTTCTGAAGTATTGAATAGGATGGCAGGGCAGAATGATGAAAGTGGGGAAGAAATTATAATTAAAACTCCCAAACAGGAAGGAGAATGTCTTCTATAGTGGTACTGACAGGGCAGCCTTGGATTACACCATTATAGAAAAGCATTTAATAGAAAAATGAAACCAATAAATCAATTCAAGGTATCAGACTTTCTTTCTCCTGTGATTTGTGTTCTGAAGAATAAAATTCATGCCTGCTCATCCACTGGGAAACATCCTTCCACACCTACCAAAATCTTTTGCAACTCTTGGCCCATCTTGGCCTTCTTGCTCATGTTTGACCTCTCAGCCTAACTAGTCATAACAGAGGCAGAGTCATGGATTAAATGGCTAGACTGAGAATTTCTTTCTCCCCTCTCTCCTGCCCCAGAATTGGTGGCCAGGCTTGAAAGGATTGGTTCCAAACTCCTTATTTCCTAGTCCAGATCATGTATTCTCCCCTTCCTATAATATGAAAAATAACTAAATCCACCCAAAGAAAGGGAGATAGATCAAACATTACCACAGGAAGACCTCATGTGAGGTTCCATTTGAGTTTTGTTTCCTTGTCCTAACTGTTGTTTTTTCCCCTTCCTTCTTTCTTCAGAGTTCTAGAGTGCCAAGGCCTTCCAATAGTGAACGGACAGTGCGACCCTTATGCCACAGTAACCTTAGCAGGACCATACAGGCAAGTGTCCTTCAGAAAGCAGCCCCTGTGGGGCTTCATTTGGTTGAACCGGTGCTGGTAAGTTGGTACATGTAACCCAGCAGTGGGTTAGGATGAAGTTGGGATGATAATAATGATAATCTCATCCAGAAAGGAAAGATACCAGCACACTTGCTGAGGTGGGACACACAATTTTGCATTTCCTTTGTTTCCTTGATCTCCTTAAAATTGCACTTAAAAAAAAATCCTTATATTCTTAACATTGAGTATTATTTTTGGCTCTGTAAAAGTTTCTCATTTGCATACCATCTGGAGTTAACAGACAAATAGAAATATTTATAAGACAAATAAAGACACGGAGCTACTTGTGCATTTAATAGCTCAGCACAAAGCCGGGGAGGTTTTTGTTTAACAGTGTTGTTACTTCCTTCTCAACCCTCTTTTCTTTCTTTCTTTCTTCTTTTTTTTTTTTATTACAGATCAGAAGCAAAAAAGACAAAAGTGAAAAAGAAGACCAACAACCCCCATTTTGATGAAGTATTTTATTTTGAGGTTGGTGTTTTAGGGGAATGGGTGATAAGTTGAAATACGACAGGGCTGAGAGTTTGGCGTAGCATCTAGGTCTGAGCTAAGCCAGCTTCCTCACTCCTGAAGAAGGTTCTTTTCAGGCCATAGTACAGAATTCCACCAGCACTGGGATTCAAGTTCTTCAGCCACCCTCTTGGAACATACCTTGAACTGAGGACCTCCAGTCTCTAAACGTGTCTCTCTATCACTGAGCCACCTAGCTGCCCCAACCAAACCAAGTTTGGGGTTGAGTCCTGATAAAATAAACATCTCTAGGCTGAGGTGGGGAGCGATTTAATTTTTTATCTTGAGGTTTTGGGGGAGCTATTCCACTCCATTGCCCCTGGTCAATTGTGGGGGGACTTTTTATCATAGGAAATAGAAAGGATTTTTAAAGGAAAGGAGAAATCCATTCAAATTCAGAGATTCTATCAGTATTCAGGAATATTGGTATATAAAAAGTAGTCATTTGGTATGAAATATTCAGATTATTTCATAAGCAAAAAGCTTGTGTGTTTATGTGTGTGTGTGTGTGTGTACACACATATATATGTCCAGACATATTTTAAGAAATAATTTCAAGTGTATTTACAAATATATTGATTTATATATCAATATTTGCTTTATGTGTCAAGGTAATACCTAGATCACAATTTAGAAATACATGCTTATTCTTTGTCCATAGAAGCAAATATAATAATGTCTTATATTTGTATGTGGTTTTGATTTATTTTTTTCTTCCCAAAGAACTTTAATATATCATAAATGCGTATGTGGACATTTCAACATTTTGGTGGACCTGTGATCACCCTTAGTTTCCTCATCTATAAAATGGGTATAAGTTTTTGTTTCTCAGGTTTGCTGTGAGGATCACATGAGTAAATGTGTGAAGTGCTTTGTAAACTTTAAAGATCTATATGACTGTCATCTATTAGTATTACTATTCTCTCATTGCTAGATGTAGTTTCTCCTCTAACAAGGTCACATTTGAACTCAGGACTTCCCGTCTCTGGGCCTGGCTCAAAATCCACTGGTGAGGAAAGAGATGAAGATACCAAAGACCTAGAAAAAAAAATCCCTGACCCAGTTACCAAAAAAGGGCAACCAAGAGATTACCATTACCATTACCATAATAATCATATGCCTACATTTCTCTCTATATAAAACATTTTTGAGAATAATCTACACATCACTGGAGGAGAGCCTAGACAAAGTTTGGAATAAGCAGGAGTTTTTTTTGCAAATGGCATTTTACAATAGACCCTATCTTTAAAATCTCACAATTTATTGAAAGGCATGAATTCAGAAACCCCTTTTGGAGGAAGAACTCTGGGTTTAGAGTCAGGGGTCCCAGATTCAAACCCCTTCTCTGATCACTCCCCTTGTGATACTGAGCCAGTCCCTTAAACTCCCTGGGCTTCAATATCTT
>NC_058132.1:503749458-503772052 GCF_016433145.1 Gracilinanus agilis
TCTTTCTTTCTTTCTTTCTTTCTTTCTTTCTTTCTTTCTTTCTTTCTTTCTTTCTTTCTTTCTTTCTTTCTTTCTTTCTTTCTTTCTTTCTTTCTTCTCACAGCTGTGTAAAGCATGTACTGAAACCTGCAAAATACTTTAATCCTGATTTGGCAACCATTTCTTTACAAATCTGTAAGCATCCTGGTCCCCACCCATTGGGGCATCCTTTGTGACTCATTTTGGCATATTCAAATATACAGAGAGACAGAGGGAGAGAGAGGGAGAGGGAGAGAGGGAGAGGGAGAGGGAGAGAGAGAGAGAGAGAGAGAGAGAGAGAGAGAGAGAGAGAGAGAGAGAGAGGTTTCTTTCTTTTGATTTCCATTTTAAAATGTGTGGGGGGAACCAAGGAGAGCACAATCTCCAATAATAAAAGACATAATGCAACTTTAAAACATCCTGTGTGACTTTGAAATGGTAAAAAAAAAAAAAGTTAAATAATTTGGAAAAGGACAGATGAAACTTCTATTTCCTTTTACAAATGACCTTAGAAGAGGTTTAACACAGAGGATTCTAGAATTGTAGAATTTTACATTAGAAAGAGATCAGTTCTCAACCTGGGCTCTTTGAACTTTTAAAAAAATACATTTTTATAAGCTATACTTCAGTATGATTGGTTTATCTTGTTATCTTTTGTATTTAGTTTTATGCATTTAAAAGCATTATTCTGAGAAATGTCCAAAAGGCTCCATCAGAATGTCAAAAGGGATTGACACAGGAAAGGTTAAGAATCTAATGTTCCAGCTCCATGGGACATCTGGCAGCTTGATGGTTAAATGGATAGACACTGGGTCCAGAGTCAGAGAGACATGATTTCAAATTTGGCCCCAGACACTTACTAGCTGTGGGACCTTGGGCAAATCACTTAATCTCTGTGGCTCTCAGTTTCCTCTACTATAAAATGGGAATAATAATGACCCCTATCTTCCATAGTTGTTTTGAAAAATTCATAAAACATTTAGGACAATGCTTGACATATAGCAGATGATTCAGTACTTGTAAAATTTATTATTATTAAGAATCTTTCCTCTAGTCCAGTTTCCCATGAGAAACAAGAATTCATTCTATAGTTTCCATCTCATTCAGGTTCTTTTAGAATACTTGGGGTGTTTCACATTGCAATTCCTTCCATTGTTGTATTATCTCATTGTTACAAAGTCTTTCCTTTTACTGAGACATAACCAACTTCCTTTATAGCTTCCACCTGTTGGCCCTGGATCCCCTCTAGAGAGCTGCACAGAAGAGATGAAATTCCTGTTATCAAAATCTCTTTAAATATTTGAAAGTCATTTTCATATGTGGGCAGCTATTTGGATAGAATGGGGATTGTGCCTATCTTATTATTGACAAAATGGACAGAATATTAGACTTAGAGTCAGCAAAATTTTATTTCCAGCCCTGTCTTGAACATTTAATAGCCTAACCATTTAACCTCCCTCTGCCTCAGTTTCCTCATCTATAAAATGGGGATAATGATAGAACTTTCCTCACAGAGTTATGAAGATCAAAAGAAGTAATACATGAAAAAGTTCTTTACAAACCTCAAAGTTCTATATAAATGCAAATCCCATTTCCCCAAATCTTCCTCTTATGATTTTCAGGTCCTTTGCCAATGTTCTCCTTCCTATGGATTTGTTGTCATTTGCGAAGGTGGTTCTTTACACCATGGGATGCCTAAAAATGTGGCAAGCATGCCTGGGCATAATATTCCCAATATGGTCTGATCATTGCAGAATATAGCAAAAAATGTTATTTATTTTGATCAATAGATACTTTTCCATTATGTATCTATTCTGTTCTATTCTGTTAAGTATCTATAATGCTTTTCTATGAATGGACCCTATGATTCCATTAGTATTTTGTCAGCTGTACTTTGTAACTTCGTAGAGTTATTTTGAGTTTGTGATGAGCTAAAAAGCCTTAGTCTTTTTAAGAGAATACATTTAAAAGGCATTTATTAATATATGTGTTATTTTATAACATAATATGGGTTGTATTATATTTTTATATATTGTATATACTATTATGAATATGATAATATAATTAATAATAAGTGCTAGAGGCACAAATATAAGAAAACAAGATAGCCCCTGCCCTCAGGGTGCTTCCATTCTAATACAGGAAGACCAGACATTTAGGGGAGGGTTGGTGAGGTCAGTGCAATAGCAGGAATAGTGATTAGCCATAGGGAAATTGATTGACGTGTCCTTCCTAGAGGAAGATGTGTTGATGTGATGGCTATTCTCAGAGTAGAAATGGAGGCAAAAGAAGCAGGAGAGGAAGGGTCTGTACATAGTGGAAAGTCACAAAGATGCCTGGGAAGATCATGGCGAATTTGAGTCGGAGCTAGAAATGTGTCGTTCCCACTCCTTGTTCAGGCACTCAGGAGGGAACTTGAGTTCCAGATCAGACATAGAAGCCGGAGCTCAGGGACATGGTCATTCGAGAAGGGCCAGCAAGTTGTTTCCCTTGAGCCGTTGTTCAGCCAGGTCTGTCCCATCTGGTAGTTTTGTGACTGATTTTCTTTGAAACTCTATTTATTATTGTGAAGTTCCATCTTTGTTGGTTTTGGCCAGCTCAACTCAAGATCTTTCTGAATCCTGATTCTGTCAGTCCAACCACGAGCTTCCTTTCCAGCTTTGTGTCAACCATAAACTTCATAAGCAGGCTATCTCTGTATCTGTCCAAGTTGCTCATAAAAAAGGTTGAGCAAGACAGAACCCAGGACTGAGGCCTGTGCCATCTCATTAGAATTCTTTTTCCAGGTTGACTTCACTCTATTAAGCAACCATCTTTACGTAGAGCTGTTCTAGCAGCAGATAGCCTAGCAAATATTAAATCTACCTAACAGCATTATAATCCACCCATATATCTCTTTGCCCACAGTGACATTAGAATAAATATATCAAAAGATTTATTAAAATGGTATGTCAGCTGTTCCCTCCCAGAAAGGCAAATGAGGTCTGACCAGTGTTGTTCCTGGTGAACCTATGAAGTGTGTAACAATTATTTGTTCTTTTTTCAATGCTTGTTATAAGCTCACCATTAGGTGACTCAGTGGATTGAGAGCCAGGCCAGAAATTGAAGGTTCTGGGTTTAAATCTGACCTCAGACACTTCCTAGCTGTATGACCCTGGGCAAGTCATTTAGCCCCCACTGCCTAGCTCTTAGTGCTCTTCTTCCTTGGAACCAATACACAATAGTAATTCTAAGATGAAAAGTAAGAGTTTTTATTTTTTAATGATAGAATTTTTATAGAGAGCCCCATCAGATTTACAGTTTATATTTTTGGAATCTGCCTTTCTTTTTCTTCTATAGAAATATATATATATCTTCTATAAAATAGCACTCCTATTTTTCTTCTATAGCAGTGATTCCCAAAGTGGGCGCCACCACCCCCTGGTGGGTGTTGCAGTGATCCAGGGGGGTGGTGATGGCCACAGGGGCATTTATCTTTCCTATTAATTGCTATTAAAATTTTAAAAAATTAATTTCCAGGGAGCTAAGAAATATTTTTTTCTGAAAAGAGGGCAGTAGGCCAAAAAAGTTTGGGAACTGCTGTTCTATAGGAATATATATCTTCTATAAAATAGCACTCCTATTTTCCATGATCAGTGAAAGGATTGTGAGATAGAGACACTGGAGGCTAGAAATTGGGAGACCTGTTTTCTAGTGACCATTTAACTGCCATCTGTGTAGCTTTGGACATCTCATTTCATCTCACCAAGACCTTTGTTTCGTTAACATGAAGGTGCTGGACCAGATAATCTCTTGGGTCTTTTCCAGTTGTACCTGTGAGTCTAGTTAAAGATTACAAATTTACATACATAAATTCTTTTGGTGCCTAAGATGCCATTTTTTTTCTGGCCATGAGAAATTAAATTAATTTAAAGTGTTGTTTAAAATATTAAATTTTAAATATTTAAATATTTTTTAAAATATTAAAATATTACAATAACATTAATTATAATAATGATAAAATATTAGTGCTTTAATGTTTGCAAAGCATTTTACACATATTGTCACATTTGATCTTCACAACAACCCTTTGAAGGAGTTTCTACTATTATCCCCATTTAACAGATGAGGGAACTGAGGCTGAGAGAAGTTAAATGACTTGCCCAGCATCATTCAGCTGGTAAGTGTGTAGGGCAGGATTCAAACTCAAACCTTCTTGATAAATCCAGCATTCTATATCCTACTAAGCCACCTAACCTTCTATCTTTTATTCTATTCTGTGCTTCAGCTACCATTTAAGATGCTTAAATTCAAACTCAGACCTTCTTGATAAGTCTAGCACTCCAAATCCTAAGCCACCTAACCTCCTTCCTGTCTTCTATTCTATCCTGCGCTTTAGCTGCCTCTCAAGAGTGTTTATCCTGTCCTTTCCCATTTGATGTTCACCCTCCTTGGTGGATAACACAGAAAAGAAATAATTGTTGAGTAATCTTGCCTTCTGGCATCAATTAACACCATACTCCCTTCCCCAAACAATGGCTCCTATCATTTCCTTGTTCCCTGGCTTACTCCAAACAAGAACCGGGTGGCACATTGGAAAGATCTCTGGATTTGGAATCAGAAGGTTGGATTCTGGCTGGTACAAGTTTTGACTTGGTGCAAGTCATGGCCTCCTGAGTCTCGTTTGTAGAATGGAGGAATTGGACACAGAATTCTCTAAGATCTCTTCCAGGTGTGGCTCCTGGGATAGATGTGCTTTAAGGATGTTTGTGCATGTGTGTGTGCATACATACTCCACTGCCATTTTTTTTTGTAGGGATAGTGTATTATCATTTAGCTTGTTGTTTTTTTTTTTTAACCCTCACTTTCCATCTTAGGATCAATACTGTGTATTGGTTCTAAGGTAGAAGAGTGGCCAGGATTAGGCAGTGGGGGTTAAGTGACTTGCCCTGGGTTATACAGCCAGGAAGTGTTTGAGGTCAAATTTGAACCCAAGACCTCCTGACCATGGACCTGGCTCTCAATCCACTGAGCCCTTTAAGTGCCCCCAATCATTTAGATTTTTCCCCAAAATTTCAATTCAAGGTGCACTTAATCATTCTGAACACCATTTTTCTGGGTTTGTATGTATTGTATTTCTTTTAAGTGCCTTTTCTATAAAATTGTATTTGTACTCTTTTAAAACCTTGAACATACCTGGCTTGTAGTTAAATCATTAAATCAACAAGCATTTATCTATTTATTTGTTTGTCTGTCCTGCTTAGAATCGATACTAAATATCCATTCCAAAGCAGAAAAGCCATAAGGGCAATTGGAATTAAGTCAGGGTCACATAGCCAGGAAATGTTTGAGGTCAGATATGAACCCAGGACCTACCCTCTCAATGCCCAGATCTCTATCTACCGAGTCACCTAGCTGCTCTCAACAAGCATTTATTAAGCTCCTACCAGGTACCAGGCACTGTACTAACCAATAGGGGACACAAAGGTAGGCAAGCCCAGTCCCCTGCTCTCCAGAAACTCATAGTCAAATGGGAAAGGCTACATGTAGACAACTATAGGGGCAGCTGGATAGGGAATCAAGCCTGGGGTCAGGAGGTCCTGGGTTCCAATCTGACCTAGCTATGTGACCCTGGGAAGGTCATTTAGCCCCAATTGCCCAGCCCTTACTTCTCTTCTGCCTCGGAATGGATGCTTAGTATTGATTCTAAGACAGAAATAAAGGTTAAAAAAAAAAAGAACAACGTTGCACAAATGAAATGATGCAGAACAAATTGTAGATCATCTTCAAGGGAAGGCAATGAGGTTAAAGTGGACCCAAGGAAAGGCATCTTGCAGAAAGCAGGACTTTAGCTAAAATATGAAGGAAGCCAGAAAGTAAAGGGGGATGCGTGATGTGTGGAGATTTTTTAGCCAAGGGGAACAAATAATGAAAATGTCCAACGTTAAGAGATGGGGTGTCTTTGATTGGGAATGTAGACTAAGCAATCACCCTAATGCAAATATTAATAATATAGAAATAGGTCTTGATTAATGACACATGTAAAACCCAGTGGAATTGCTCATTGGCTTGGGGAGGGAAAGAACATGAGTCATGGAACCATGGGAAATTATTCTAAATCAATTAATTACATAAAATTTTTCAATTAAAAAAAAGAGATGGGATGTCTTCTGTAAAGACAAGCAAGGAGGCTGGTGTTAGTGGATTCCAGAGTAGGTGAAGGTGATTAAGGTGTAAGAAGACTGGAAAAGTAGGAAGAGGGGCAAGTTATGTAGGGATTTAAAAACTGTTAATCTGTAGAAACCCAGAGCCATCAAAGCAGTTCCAAAGAACTCATCTTTCATCATGACCAGGGAGACAGACCTCTCATGGCCACCCACACCACCACACTGAACCAAGCTCTGGGACTCTCTGGGAAAATGCACCAGGAATGGGAATTTCCATCCAGCTGTAGAACTTGGGCTCCCATCTATAGGAAGTCTTGGAAAAGAAGGGACACTGATTGTCTACGTGGAGGCAAGGGAAGGAATAGCTGGGAGTGACCAGATATAATGTAAGAAACTTGGAAGACAAAAGGGCACCTAAGACTTGACTCTATCTGCTCATCCTGTCTAAAGTAATCAAGGGGTGCTTGAGGTTTTATGGGTCAGTTTGGGACAAAGGGTTGGTAAAGGGATTCCTTGAACACAAACTGTCAAGGACAAGGGTCAGTTTGGAGTTTGGAAAACCAGGTTGTCACAGCCAAACAGAAGATTTGATATTTGATGCTGGAAGAATCCACTAGAAAGAAAGAGGAATCCACTAGAAGAGCATTGGCGAAGTATTGACGCACATGCCCAGCCAGCACAGGGGGAACTGCTCCATTCCTCCCTCTTCCTAGCACCCAAGGCCATTTTTTTTTGCATGTGGCAGACTCACAGGCAGCGTGAAGTTGCAGTTTGAGCACACAGACTTGAAAACCTTTGCCAACACTGAACTAGAAAATGCTGAACAGGGAAGTGATTTAAGAAGATCAATTTGACAGCTGTGAGGAGAGACTTGAAGGGAGAAAAATAATCAGCAGACTATTACTGTAGTCCAGGCATGAAGGGGTGAGAATTTAGACCAGGGTGGATTGGTAGCATCAGAGGGGACAAAAGGACATTTATGAGATCTTATAAAGGAAAAAAAAAGACAGGATTTAGTGACTAATTGGGTATTGGGGATGAGAAATCATGGGGAGTCTAGCATTATACCTGTGTTTCAGACCTAGATGACTGGTTTGTAGTCACAGTTGGACTCTTTAGAATGTTTTTCCTTATTGGGATTAGTCAAAAAGCACATGAGTTGTAACAATTTCCTCCCCTTTCTTTTAAGCTGTATTTCTATTTAGAGACTTTTTATTCTAAAATCTTTAAAAATTCTTTCTTTGAGTAAAAGAAAAACAAAACACCTTTCTTTATATACTTTAAACTTTTTTCTTTTTGTAAATAATCACTGATATAGTTCCCTTTCTGTTGAAAAATAACAAAAATATATCAAGTAGTGTAGACTACTTAGTAGAAATGTGTGAAATATGTGTGCTGATTCTTTGTGAGATGATATTCATCATTGGCTACTTTTCATGGGTCCACTGAGACTGATGCAAAACCAGCACAGTCTCCAAGAGTAAATTTATGGTTACTTCTCCCTGTTTGCTTTGATAGATGAGAAATCAGGGGAGGGCATAAATTATGGGCTGACTGAGAAAAGAGATTGATTCTCAAAGGGGATCCTGCCTGTACTAGTAGATAAATGATGGCAAGTCCCCATCATTGTCGTCGTCATCATCATCATCATCATCATCATCATCATCATCATCATCATCATATCATCATTCTTGTCTTCCTCCTTCTTTTTCTATCTTCCTCTTTTCCTTTTCCCTCTCCTTCTCCTCTTCCTCTTTCTTCCTCTTCCTCCTCCTTCCTTTTCTTCTTCCCTTCTCCTCTTCCCTCTCCTCTTCTTTTTCTTTCCATCTTAATTTTTCATTCTCAAATAAAGAGCACTAGATTAGGGATTAGAAGACTGAGTTTGAATCCCAAATTGGCACTTGGTACCTGTATAACCTTGGAAAAGTTGTTTCACTGCTTATCTTCTTATCTGTAAAACAAGGAAATTGGCATTAATGACCCTTCCAGGTCTAAATCCTATGAACCAAATTGTCCCATATTCTACTATATGTGTATATTTATTTTGATTTTCTCAAATTTCAAGGTATTTTTCTTCTTTTTTAAAAAATTTTATTTAACTTACGTGCCTAAGAAAGAAGTTTTACACACACACACATACACACACACAGAGTAGAGCATAAAAACAGAATTCAGAATGAAGCCATGAATCTCCATTTCATATGGGAGCAGGACAGCATATTTCCCTTTCAGATAGCTATCTTTGCCATATTCCATCTATATCTTTTCCTAGGATATTGTATAATCTTTCAGGATATAGTGAGTTGTGGCAAAGCTTGTTAGTTCCTTCTTTTTCTGCTTGATATGTATGTATAAATGACCAATTCACTCTTCTGGGTGGCATTTCCTTGGGAAATTATAAACTAAATTTTGTGGGAGAGCAATCCTAACTCAAGAGGACTTTCCCACCTAAGGAATTACCAGACCCCAAATAAATCTTTAAAAAAGAAAGAAATTTATTAGAAAGTTGAATGGCCAGGAGGCAAGATGGAGGTTGCATCTTCAAAATAACAGAATTGATTTATATGTGTTTCACAGGAGAGCTGACTATATGACATGTGGCAGAAGACCGGGGGGGTGGGGGGGAGGCACCTGAGGTGACTTGTGACTTAANGAAGAGGGGGGAGGAGGGGGGGGGGGGGGGGGGGGGGGGGGGGGGGGAGGGCGGAGGGGAGGCACCTGAGGTGACTTGTGACTTAAGAGGGCAGGAGACTGGGAGGAAAGTAGCCTGAGCTTGGGAATGTTGTCTGTCAATGAGATATGCAGATCCCAAGAGTATGGAACATGCATGCCATCTTTATTAATTTATCAGTGCTTATCAGGGACTGTTTGCTCCTAGTCACACCACATTCCTGAAGAGTTCATTATGTGCTCTTTCTGGTGACTTGGTCTTCTACAGGGGACCCCATATCCCCACTCCATACTGATTGTGAATTTCTGACTCTATAGTGTTTAACCAAAAAAAATTGGATAACTGAAATGAATAAATGAAAAACTATTAAATCCCAATGTGCTACGGTCTGGGAATGTCACCTAGCTATAATCTTAGAAACAACCCTGCAATCTGTGTATTTTCCTGTTCTCTCATTCTAGGTCCCTGAACTTTGATATTTTTCTTCCCCTGTTTAATCAAACTTTCCTTCTCTCCTCTTTTTACATTTTTCTACAGAGGCTTGTGGCAGTAAATCTGTCTATGATGGACCTGAGCAGGAAGAGTATTCAACATTCATCATTGACGACCCTCAGGAAACTTATAAAACACTAAAGCAAATCATAGCGGGTGTTGGTGCTTTAGAACAGGAGCATGCCCAATACAAAAGGGATAAATTCAAGAAGACAAAATATGGGAGCCAGTAAGTAGAGGATGACAGCCCATTCTCTCTACCACCATTAATTCAATGGGTTTGCCTTGGGTGATATACTTTTGACAAAGATTGTAAGAAAGGGGGAAATTCTGGAAGATGGGTATATTTCAGAACTAATAGGAATCTTCCATATGAATCTGGACTCAGTTTAGGTTTGCTCCAAACTCAATTTTTTATCTGCCTTCATCAATAACTTCCTTTATCTGATAAGAATTGTAAAGACCCAGTGGATAAGGGACCCAATCATCCTAAGACATTAGCCATGGAGACTTAGGAAAAGGGAATATCAATGTTAATTTGAATGAGGGAAAACACATAAAAGAGACTACTCTGGGAAGGCACAAGATTTAATGATGTAGAGAGGAATGCTCAAGAACAATAAATATAATAGATATTAATGTGCAAAACAGAATTTTATTTTCACTTGTAAGAGAGAACTCCCAGTATACAAACTCACTCCAGAGATGCAGACTGGTACCTCATCTATAGCTTATCTCTGAGCAGTTAAGTAACTGGTATGTGGTTACACTACCTAGGATGTGCCAGAGAGGACTTGAACCTTGTAAGGATGGGATTTTGTGCAAAGGAGCTGGAACCAAAGGAGAAGAAGGCAGTTGATGCAACTCCTTTGGTTCCATCTCCTTTGCACAAAATCCCATCCTTAGAACCTGCATCTTCCCAACTTTATCTATTTTATGATTGTTTTATTGAGACTGATTTATGGTTTATCATAAGTGAAAACCAACATATTATAGTGAATAGAAAGCTGGGTTTGGAGTCAGAGAAGAACTTGCTTCTGATATATAGTTGCTATTGACTAAGCAACAGTCACAATCTCTCCATGCCCCTTGGAAAACTCTCCAAGACCACAAGTTGTAGAAACGTTGCAAGGGAAATTCCCTATGCCAACAAAATTTCTCCCTACCCCTGCAAAGCCTAAATAGTCTGGATTGAAGCTTACTTTTTGACATTCTTGTTGTTTTTTATCTTCTTTGCTCTTGTGACCTTTGAGCCTTAACTCTGGATTCTGCTATATGGATATTCATAGAGAATACTAATTACGTGAATTTCTATTGTATCTCTGTGTTCCTCAAGAAGAGAATATTACTAATTCAGAGACCACTGGGGGGGCATTTAATGTGAAGGAATATTCCTAAATTCTCAGAATATATGTACTGAATATACTCCTTTCTCTAAGCAGCAGGACTAACATAAAAAATAAACACGGAATTTTGCATTATAATCATAGGACCATCAGTGTAGAATTGAAGGAGACCTTAGAAGCCATCTAGTTCAACTACTTCAGTTTATAGATAAAGAAATGAGAAACTAAATGATTCAGTTGCTCAGGTTCTCAAAGGTAGTAAGGGGGCAGAGTCTGAATTTGAATCTGGGCCCTTTTATTGTCTCTTTTCTACACTCCCATTTAATACAGGGGTTGTCCCTCTGTAATATCCTTTTTTTAAAAAAATGTTAGGAGGCAGCTGGGTAGGTCAGTAGATTGAGAGCCAGGCCTAGAGATGGGAGGTCCTAGGTTCAAATCTGGCCTCAGACACTTCCCAGCTGTGTGACCCTAGACAAGTCACTTAACCTCCATTGCCTAGCCCTTACCACTCTTCTGCCTTGGAGCCAATACACAATATTGACTCTAAAATGGAAGGTAAGGGTTTAAAAAAAACGTTGCCTTCTGTATTAAGATGAATTCTAAGACAGCAAGAGCTAGGCAATCAGGGTTAAGTGGCTTGTCCAGGGTCAGACAGCTAGGAAAGGTCTGAAGCCATATTTGAATCCAGATCTTTTTGACTCCAAGCTCAGCTCTCTATCCACTGTACCATCTAGCTGCCTCACTCTGTACTCTCCTTGACTAGAGTTCATCCAGACTTTGCTTATGATCAGGGGGTGGATGAGGTGGATGGACCATTTAGAAAAATTGTTTGAACTATATTTTATTATTATTATATTAATATTAATTAATTATATTTATTTTATATATTATATTAATGTAATTATTCTATACCATAATCATGAATCATACTCATTCATTATATTATAATTATTGATTATATTGATCATTGATTTATGCTATGGCTATTAATCATCAGAATTATTAATTTATAGTATTATTCTTTATTTTGAACCCAAACTTGTGCTTTCTTACATTCAACAAATGATATTAATTTTGTTCTATGGGGCTACAAAGATCATGTCTAATTCTTCCTTTACCTGACAATCCTTTTAAATATTTGAAGATAGTGAATTCTAACCATGTGGTAGTAAAAAAAAAAAAAAAAAAGCCTTATTTTGGGAGGCCTCTATTTCCTTGTGCCAGTCTAACTTTTCTTTGTACTCACTCCTCCTTCCATCACAGAATCCTCCCAAACCCCTTTTTGGATCTTCCTAAATATTAGTGACCGATCTCATTCCCTTGGAATATTTCTAAGACCTCTCTATGGGCTGAGATATGCTCTTCCACCAAGTCTTTTCTTTTCTTTTCTTTTTTTTCTTTTTTTTTAACCCTTACCTTCCCTTAGAGTCAATACTGTATATTGGCTCCAAGGCAGAAGAGTGGTAAGGGCTAGGCAATGGGGGTCAAGTGACTTGTCCAGGGTCACACAGCTGGGAAGTGTCTGAGGCCGGATTTGAACCTAGGACCTCCCATCTCTAGGCCTGGCTCTCAATCCACTGAGCTACCCAGCTGCCCCCCTACTAAGTCTTTTCTTGCTCAGCCTACATGCCTCATGTTCCTTCATAAGATAGGCTCCCTTTTGTCTTCCTGACCACCTTCCTCTGAGACATGTTTTAAATCTGAGGCTGCTCTGAAGAACAGAATTGAATATAGTACTTTAGAACTGGTCTTCAAGGTCAAGTCAGTGGACCCACCCTCTCCCAAATTTGGTATACTTTCCTTAAGAATACACCCATGGGGCAGCTAGATGGATTAAGAGCCAGGTCCAGAGATGGGAGGTCCAGGGTTCAAATGTGACCTCAGACACTCCCTAGATGTGTGACCCTGAACAAGTCACTTAACCCCCATTGCCTTGCCTTTATCATTCTTTTACCTTAGAACCAATACATAATTTGATTCCAAGATGAGGGTTTAAAAAAAAAAAAAGAACACACACACACACACACACACACACACACACACTATTTAGTTGAACTTGTGGTCAACTAAAATCTCTTTAAGTTATTTTTATACAAGCCAGTGTTATTCCAGGTCGCCCCATCTCGGACTTGATTTTTTTGACCCCAAGCACCATACTATAAATTTCATCTTGTTGCAATATGAAGAGATCTATTAAACTCAAGAGTTCTAACTCCCTCATTTTACAGATGAGGAAACCTAGAGATCTGTTCGCCATGGTTAATGCATCCACCTTAACACCAGAAAATAACTTTGAGGATCCCAGTATACAAATTGTTTCCCGACCGATAGTCCAGAAAGACTTACCTTCTCTCCCTGTGTCTATTGCAGAGAACATCCCATCGGAGACAAGAGCTTCCAGAGTTACATCCGACAGCAATCTGAGATTTCTGCGCATTCCATTTAGACTTGGAAGGATGACCCAGGATGGAGCAGTGGGATTGGAGGAGGGAAGCTGAGATCTTTGAAGAAGAAAATAAACAAGTCCACAAAAGACAAAGCAAGCGAGGAAAGGGATCCGCATGTCTGAAAACGTGTAGATAACGAGCCAAGCTTACGAAACTTTTGAGACTCGCCGTTCTTCCCTCTCTCCGAGAACTGTTAGAATAGTTGCTACGCACTTTATTCATCTGGTATTCGCCAGGTGACCGAACTCTGCCTCCCTGGCATGTTTGTTGTCATCGTTTGAATTTGCCTCAGTTCTTTGGGAATCTAGAGATCAGTTCAATGATCAAGACCGCGTGGGCTTCATCTTGACGAAGCTCCTTCAGTCCACCGCCTTTGGGAAGCCAAGCCTGCTGTTGTGGACTTCGTGGATAGGCAGCAGTATTTTTAGAGCTGTGTATTTTTTTTTTTTTTGTTTGTTTCACGTGCAGTTTTGCTGTTCCCCATGACTGTACAGTATTCCACCCACCTGTGTAGTCCCTTAGGAAAAGCTTTGTAACACTCCAATTTTAACATGTTTGGTAAAGTTAAGAAGATCCTTTCTTCTTCTTCTTCTTCTTCTTCTTCTTCTTCTTCTTCTTCTTCTTCTTCTTCTTCTTCTTCTTCTTCTTCTTCTTCTTCTTGTAGCCTGTCATTGTGTAGTATGTAGGGGGCAGGCTGGAGAAAAAGGGTCTCTCATGGGTTATTTTTAAGCTAAATAATCAGTTTTGTGGCTATAACATGCAGACTTTCATAGAAATCCAGATCCAAGGGGTACTCTTGATATTTTTGAGATACAGAGTTTCTTCTGCAGATACCTAACAGAGCCCACAGTTTTTGCCCAAGTCAGTTCAGGGCCAACTTCAAAAATTCCAGCAAGTGTCCTGGAGGTGGGAATTGATATGGAATTCTAGTATCCTCTCCAAGTACTTTACAGTGTCTGCCTTGGCAGTCACAGAGATCATTGCTGGACTGGCTGCTCTTGAAAGGGTCACATTGTAGAAGACGTGAAGTATCTGCTGGTAGCTTCTGGTTTAAAGGTTCTGCCTTACTTCAGGCAGGACAATGTGCTCAGATGATACCAGCTAGGACTGGCACTGAGATCCAAATTGAAAGCCACAGCGCTAGTTTCCCCCCCCAATGAATGATATTTAAAACCAGGATCCATACTGTTGGCACCATTTTGGGGACTTGGGAGGAATTTTAAAAAAAGATATATACATTTTCAAGCAGTTTTTATTAATGTTTTTAAAGACAGTTTTTTAAACAAACTCTTTGATAAAAAAAAAATGTAACAGTGTTACAGCATCAGAACCTATTCAGTAGTCGATGGAGAAGAGCAGTGTGGCAGTTTTGTTTTTTGTTGTTTTTTTTAAAATATACCTTTGATTTCCTCCTGGAGAGGAATTTCCTCTACTGATGTAGATAAAACCTTCTTTCCAAATTGTAGTCTTAGAGAGCTGCCTGAGGCAAACAGGGCAACGTGACCTTAGAATCAGGGTCAGACAGCCAACATGCATGAGAAAAGACTTGAAACCCAAGTCTCCCAGAGTCCAAGGTCAGCTCCCTGTCCACTCTGAGTATGGCAGTAAAGAGGAATAAATAAACTGTGTATCTCACTAATACCAATAAACTTTTGAAAGGGGAAAAAATCCAATTATTGAAAAATACTTGGACACTGGACTGCCAAAACTTTGTTCTACCAGTTCCTAATGAAAGTTTTTTGCCCTTGCCACCCTACATCCTCTTCAAAGACTCTTCAGAGCCTTCGCCACGGTTTCTTGGGCAGCTTTCACAGGGCAGCAGCTACAGATGCTTTGGGCAAGGGGGGAAGATGTACCAAGTCGGACCAGGAAAATAAAACAACCCACGCAAGTGAAAACCTCTTCATCTTACTATCAAGCCCGTTTGCTAGAGCATTTAAAAGCCAGTGTCCTCAGTGGGTTTGCAATGTGCTTATGTGGCTGGCTGGTTTTTGCAAAGCTCTGTTTTAATAGTATGGTGATGTTCATGTCATAATTTCTCTCTGTTCTTGTTTGGAAATATCGTAGCTCAGACTCTTAACCTAGGTGGGGAAAAATGGTTACTTTTTTGTCATCACAGAAATAGTGGAGGGTGGGTAGTAAAATGTTGCAGAAAATCAAATTTGGGGCACACAGCAATTAGGCAGCCACTGAACTGCAATTTTTAACATGGGTTTATAACTTAATATTCTGTTTATAAAATACTAATGATCTGCGATGTATTTTACTTGCCAATTAAAACAAATGTTTTATTCTTTCTGAAAACTGGCTTCAGTTTTTCACTAGTATGGCACTGATGATTTCCTATGTGATAGTGTTCTGGTTGTGAGGAAGTTAAGGCCTGAGAGGAGCAGCTATTATTAGATTTCATCTAAGCAGTAGAAAATGGACTTGGATATTGGTCTCAGGTGGAACTCCAATGAATGATCAGTAAGCCCAAGTTATATTCCTCCTTGATGTTATGGAGTAGAAGAACCTACAATAGAAATTGCGAACCAGTAGGATTTCATGTTGCCATATATTAGTCAACTTGAAAGAGAAGAAAGCAGGGAGCCATAAAAATTAGGAATGCTAGAACAGGGTTAGTGTAAGTTTCAGATGACATGCCTGGCATGTGAAGACACCACCACCATGTCTCCCATGTCATTAACGTCATCGCAATAATTGTGGAGAGTGGGCAGTTCTGGGGAAAGATCATGGAGCCAAGATTAGATGGGTTAACATAAAGGTGAGGTTGCTACAAAAGGGAAAGTATGTGAGCAGGTTGCTCCATGGAATTTAGATAGAAATTAGAAGTCAAAATGAAGCCTAAGGTGGGTGATGAGGCAAGATAACCAATAACCAAGAATGTTTGCTTTGGTTTCTTTGATTCTTATTACAGAGGATCCTTCTCACCCCAATCAGTATTTTTTTAAACCTCATCTTCTGTCTTAAAATCAATACTAAGTATTGGTTCCACGGCAGAAGAGTAGTAAAGGCTAGACATTTGGGGTTAAGTGACTTGCCCAGGGTTACATAGGTAGGAAATGTCTGAGGCCAGATCTAGACTGAGGTTCTCCTGTCTCTAAGTCTGGTTTTCTATCCACTAAGCCACATAGTTGCCCTTAATTATTATTTTTTTAATAACTGCTGTTGTTTGAAGTTGAGTTCTTCATAAGAGAAAGGGAATTTGAGAAACATGGACATATGGCATCAGAGAATGGTAGGAATTTTTCTGAATGTTTCAGAATGTGAGAATGATAGACCCTTGGCTAGGGACAGTATTCACGTAGGAAATATTTAGTAGATATATTTGCCTGTGTTCTTTCCAAATCAGATCTGGAAGTCTTTGAAAAAAAGAGAGGGAGAGAACAAACACACCTAACTGCCTAGTGAGATGTCACAGAGAATATAGACAGAATGGCAAGACAGTTTTTAGCAGAAAGGACCAGTAATTCATAGGAGATAATATCCAAGAAGAGAGACAACAATAAAATGCTAGGACCCAAATAGATATGAATAAATGTAAAATGTATAAGAGATAATATTCAAGAAGAGAGACAACAGTAAAAATGCTAGGACCCAAATACATATGAATAAATGTAAAAAGTATGAATGACTAACAAGGTAAACTCCAAGAGCTCAATGCAAGCAAGTAAATTCAAATGAATAAGCTAAGAATCTAGCAGCCCTGGAGTCTAGTTATTAGTTCACCAGCAACTGTATGTGCTCAGACCTCAGTTTTCACTGATAGTCCCCAGGGCTTTGGATTCTCATCCAGATGTGTGGATATTTTTTAAAAAATTCACAACTTGTGGCTCATGACCCCATCTGTTGTATTCCAGTCTCCTCCCTCTTTAGCATTGCCGCAAAGAACTCACTCAATCTGTAGCAGGCTAAAATATATTTATGTTTAAATATATTTTCATATATATATATATATACTTTATTTATATTTATATCTTTCGAATGGCAACAAACTCCAAGGTGGTTGAATACACCAACTCCTGGTAAGAGTGAATTTTCCACATTCCCCCATCCTCTTTGTTCTTGCAGGGAATGGGGAACCACAGTTCCCCCAAGGCATTTGAAGAAAAGCACTGTCAAACCATTTGAGAATGGGTTTATTCCTAGGCCCTTTGCTAAGAGAAATGATTCTCATGATTGACCTGCTGATGTACCAGGAAGTTCTTATACCCGATAATTTGCTTAGTTAGCTTTAGGCAAGAAATTTAAGCTTTACCTTATAATCAGTTTCACAATCTTCATCTAACCCAAGTATGGAATGTTAGCAAACTTTCCTAATCCTAATATCTTTATGATTAAGGGAAGAGACAGGAGGGTCACAGTCCAGGTCACCAGACCATGGACTGCCCTTGATGTTCCCTTCTCCTGCTTGGTCCCAATATGCCCAGGAACAACAATCATCTACAAGGGTGAAGACCACCTCTAAAATCTCAACCCAAGTACTCATCTCACTGGCTCTAGCCATGCTCTGGGACAGAAGAGCCGTGGGCATTTTCTTTTATTTATGTATAAATATATTTTCACATATATACTTTGTATTTTCACATAGATACTTATATTTCCAATGGCAACAAATTCCAAGTTGGTCGAACATGCCTACTCCTCGCAAGAGTGAATTTTCACATATCTGCTTCACATGTATACTGGAAATCACTGGGTTCTTTTAAACCCTTACCTTCCATCTTAGAACCAATACTGTGTATCAGTTCCAAGGCAGAAGAATGGCAAGGCTTAGGCCATGAGGGTTAAGTGACTTGCCTAGGGTCACACAGCTAGGAAGTCTCTGAAACCAGATTATGAACCCAGGTGCTTCCATCTCCAGGCCTGGTTCTCTATTCACTGAGCCACCTGTGCTCCTCACTAACATTTCTTTATATTTGCTTTTCTCTAACATCATTTCTCATCATTTTATGAAGTAATTAAGTCTACAGTCTTCTAGGAAAATCCTCCTCCATGAGATTTTCCAGATAAGTTTATAATTATCTGAAAGTTGCTTTATACTTATTCAGAGTTGCTTTTGTATTCTATATTTCTTCACAGGAAAAGATCATCTGTTTTCTGATTGAGGAAGTTTCTAGACCCCTTTGGTCTTTAAATAGAGATTGCTTTACTTGGTTAAACTTAATTAAAAATAGCAAGAGTCTTTGTTGATTTCTTTTATCTATTTCCTGGAATGGGGTAGGTCAATAATTTATTTAGTGAGGTCAAATTGTAATTGCCTCAATTGCATATCATCTCTTCTTCCCACCTTTATTCTTATTTCTGGAATAAGAAATTATTTTGATATTTAATAAATTGGTAGGATTGTGCATAGATGGCTTATTTGGAGATGACTTTCATATTGGTAAACAGTCATTTCCTTTCTATTTGAAATATAATCCTTTTAGTTAAGATGGCAGGATGAAAGGTCACCAAGAAAGCTAGCTCTCCCCCATGTACTCTACTAAAGATATAAAAAGAGTACCAGACCAGATAATGATCAGGAAATACAAAGAGAAACTAGTGTAAGTGCCTTCATCCAACCCAAGACTTATGAGATAGCCAGAAGCCTGAGGGACACCTCTACCAAGGAAGCCAGTGCGGTCACAGATAAACCCCAAGCCTGCCAGTGCTCAGACCAGACAGTCTAAGGACGCTTGAAACCTACAGTTTTCCATAAGTAAAGTCACAGGAAATCTGGAATGAGTGGACAAGGAAGCCCCAGGCATCCTCAAAACCTACAATGCCCTCACTGTAATGGGCTAAGGGTGCTAGCACATTTACTGTAGTCACAGGAATGGGAGCCAGTGATGAGCTGTGCAGTCTTGACATCCACAACAATCTGACATGAGATGCTCCTGAAGACTCTGATGCTCCTGAACTGTTCAGAACTTAGATTTTGATCTGGAGGTCCCTAAAACATGCCAATACTCTGAGCCCAGACATGCCAGGAAAAGTGAAAATCAGTAGCAAGACCCCATTTATTTGAAGTCGGGATCAAGTAGAACTTAACCATCTACCCAAGAGCACAACAGGAGAATGGTTCCTCACCTAAGCACAAAGTCTTAAATCAAGAAGTGGGACTTAAAATATGATAAAAACAGGGGAAAACCCACTGAGACTATGAAGAAATATTTCAGATCAAGAGATACCTGGGAGGTACTCTGTAGACAAAAGTAGCTCTACAATAACTAGAAATTGAGCTTCAGAAGTGGGGGTGGGGGGAAGAATAGCTTTGGCTGCAAGTGTGGAAGCACCTGAAAAAAATGAAGAAAGATTTTTTAAAAAATGAAATTGCAGGTAAAATCATCACTCTGAAGGAATCAGAATGAAAATGAATAGATTAGAACAGTGATGGGCAAACTTTTTAAAGAGTGGGCCAAAGGAAAGGAAATGCTCATCTGGCAGTCTGTTTCTAAGGCAACTCTTGCGAAATTTCATTGTATTATCCTACTCATTGTATTGATCAGATTAGGAATAATTTTGCGTGGCTGGATAGAACATTTCAGGGGGCCACATCTGGCACTCAGGCTGTAGTTTGCCCATCACTGCATTAGAAGGTAGAGAATGTTACCCAAGTAATAGACTCCCAGAAGATTAGAATGGAACAAAAAGAATTGAATTAACTCAACAGGAAAACAAATATTAAGGAAAACTGATTAAAAAATAGGGAAAAAATAAGGTATCTTGTATCATAAGCAGCTATACTTGAAAATAGGTTTGAGAGAGAGAATTCAGTACCTGAAATCCATGGCTAAAAAAAACAAGCAAACAAACAAAAAAAACCTGGGATTCCATGTTTCAGAAATCATAAATAAGAGCTGTCCAGATCTATTAGAACCAGAGAACAAAGTTATAATAGAAATAAACAATGGGGTCTTCCGGTTAAGATGGCGGCAGAGTAAGGAGCAGCTGCTCGATCTCTCCTGACCAAAGCATACAGAACTCCTCAAGGGGAAATAAAAACGAGTCCAGAGGAACGAAGGAACCCCACAATAGGGCGCAGCATTGAAGGTACGCAGAATTGGGGCATTTCCACGCTATAAAGGGGTGAAACAGCTCTCACTAAAACGCGAGAGGAGGAAGCCCCTCCCCCACCCCCCACACCGCACACCTCGCACAACCGCCAATGCACAAGTGTGAAAACAGGACTGGGGCAACCAGATAATCACTGGCAGCCCCGGGGCTTGTACCTGTGTGCTGCAAGATGAGGGACCCCAGGTGGCTGGGGGCACCCACGGACTTTCCCCTAGCATACACACGGGTGAAGGCACCGCCTCCGGCTGGGACAAAGGCCCTAAAACACGGCCTTTCCCTAGCGCTGAAGGCATCGCCTCAGGTGCGAATAAAGATCTCCAGCCCACAGACTTTCACTACCTTCTGCTGGGGTGAAGGCAGCGCCCTAAGAGCATCTGCGCAGGCAAAGGCAGTGCCCTAGGCTTGAATAATGATCTCCAGCCCAGGCTTGGACCTCCAGTGAGGACCCGGTGCAGACCTGAGCGTGGCTGTGGAAGTAGCCCCAAAGACTGCTGAAGGAACCTCGGGCAGAGGGGCAGACCGGGAACTACCAGGAGGCCTGACCCCGAGGACAAGGAGACCTGAGCCCCCGGGAGCTTGTAAGGCCCAGGCAGACCCTGAGTGCAAAGAGGAAGCTGAAAAAGGGCGCGGCCAACAATGGCCAGCAATAAGGAAGTCCAGAAGAAAAAGACTATCAAGAGAAACTCTGGAACACTGGACAACTTCTACACAGAGAAAATTCAAACAACAGAGGAGGGAAAACAAAAATCCAAACCTCCCCCAAAAAATGAAAGCTGGTCACAAGCTATGGAAGAGTTTAAAAATGAAATGCTGAGGAAGATGGAAGAAATCTGGCAAGAAAATAACAGTTTAAAAGGCAGAATTTCGCAATTGGAAAGTGAGACAAGACAACTGAAGACCAAAAATGACCAGATTGAAAAGGAAAACCAAAACACTAAAGCCGAAAGACAAAACATTAGAGCCGAAAACCAAAACATTAAAGCCGAAAACCAAAACATTAAAGCCGAAAACCAGTCCTTAATGGCTAGAATCGAACATTTAGAAACCAATGATCTCTCAAGACAACAAGAACAAATAAAACAAAGTCAAAAGAATGATAAAATAGAAGGAAACATGAAATATCTCAATAAGAGAGTGACAGACCAAGAAAACCGGTCTAGAAGAGACAACTTGAGAATCATTGGTATTCCAGAAAAGGCAGAAATTAATAGAAACTTGGACTCCATACTTAAAGAAATTATTCAGCAAAATTGCCCTGAAGTTCTACAACAAGAGGGCAATATAGACATTGAAAGGATCCATAGAACACCCTCTACACTGGACCCAGAAAAGTCAACACCCAGAAATATAATAGCGAAATTGAAGAGCTTTCAAGTTAAAGAAAAAATCTTACAAGAAGCCAGAAAGAGACAATTCAAATATCAAGGAGCACCAATAAGGATCACACAGGATCTGGCAGCCTCAAAGCTAAAAGACCGCAAGGCTTGGAATACAATATTCAGAAAGGCAAGAGAGCTGGGCCTTCAGCCACAAATCAACTACCCAGCGAAATTAACCATATACTTTCAGGGGAAAGTATGGGCATTCAACAAAATTGAAGAATTCCAAGTTTTTGCACAAAAGAGACCGGGACTAAATGGAAAGTTTGACACTCAACCACAGATATCAAGAGAAAGCTGAAAAGGTAAATAAGAAACAGAGGGAAAAGAAAGAAAACTCATAGTCTTTTAAGTTTGACTCTTTAAGGGCATAAATAAGATCTAATTATCTGTATTACTAGGTGGAGAAATGCTATGTATAATTCTCTGTAGTGAACTCTATACACTATTATAATATTCACTATTATAGCAACCAGAAGAATAATTCATAGGGAGAGGACAGGATACTAAATGGTCTAAGAAGACATGGGGGGTGGGAGAGAGGGGGGGAATAGTAGGGGACACCAAGAAAAATCCGAGTAAATAAGAAAAATAAGTTATTCTATTACACACAAAGAGGGCATGGGAAGGGGAGGGGATGAATAATATCATAAGAAGAAGAGGAAGAGAGCATAATCAAACCTTACTCTCAGTGTAATCAACCCGGAGAAGGAAGAGTAGCTTTATTATCCATTTGGATAAAAAACTCTATCTAACCCTACTGAGAAAGTCAGAAGGGATAAACCAAAGGGAGCAGGGGAGTGGGGAGGCCAAAAAAAGGAGGGGAGAAGAAGGGGGAGGGAATTCATTTGGTCTTTAAAAAAAACAAAAAGAGGGGAACAACAAAGGAGGGGGTCTAGGGGAGGATACAAAAATGTCAGTGAATACACAACTAACAATTGTAACTCTGAATGTGAACGGGATGAACTCACTCATAAAACGGAAGCAAATAGCAGAGTGGATCAGAAACCAAAATCCTACCATAGGTTGTCTA
>NC_058132.1:503777028-503854492 GCF_016433145.1 Gracilinanus agilis
CCTAGACAATATAAAATACTTGGGAATCAATCTAACAAAACAAACAAAGCTATTATACGAAAACAACTACAAAACACTTTCCAAACAAATAAAACTGGACCTCAAAAATTGGAAAGCCATTAACTGTTCATGGGTAGGATGAGCTAACATAATTAAAATGAACATCCTACCCAAATTAATTTACCTATTTAGTGCCATACCTATCAAATTACCAAAAAACTTCTTTACTGAATTAGGAAAAACTATAACAAATTTCATTTGGAATAACAAAAGATCAAGAATATCAAAGGAAATAATGAAAAAAAAATGTGAAGGAAGGGGGCCTAGCAGTACCAGATATTAAACTATACTATAAAGCAGCAGTCATTAAATCAATATGGTACTGAATAAGAGATAGAAGGGAGGATCAGTGGAATAGACTTGGGGTTAATGATGTCAGCAAGACAGTGTATGATAAACCCAAAGAGCCCAACTTTTGGGACATGAATCCACTATTTGACAAAAACTGCTGGGAAATTTGGAAAACAATATGGGAGAGATTAGGTCTAGATCAACATCTCACACCCTACACCAAGATAAATTCAGAATGGGTGAATGACTTGAATATAAAGAGGGAAACTATAAATAAGTTAAGTGAACACAGAATAGTATACTTGTCAGATCTCTGGGAAAGGAAAGATTTTAAAACCAAGCAAGAGTTAGAGAAAATTACAAAATGTAAAATTAATGGTTTTGATTATATTAAGCTAAAAAGCTTTTGTACAAACAAAAACAATGTAGTCAAAATCAGAAGGGAAACAACAAATTGGGAAAAAATCTTTATAATGAAAAACTCTGACAGGGGTCTAATCCCTCAAATATACAAGGAGTTAAAGCAATTGTATAAAAAATCAAGCCATTCCCCAATTGATAAATGGGCAAGAGACATGAATAGGCAATTTTCAGATAAAGAAATCAAAAGTATCAAAAAGCACATGAGAAAGTGTTCTAAATCTCTAATAATTAGAGAAATGCAAATCAAAACAACTCTGAGGTATCACCTCACACCTAGCAGATTGGCTAAAATGAAAGAAGGGGAGAGTAATGAATGTTGGAGGGGATGTGGCAAAATTGGGACATTGATGCATTGCTGGTGGAGTTGTGAAATGATCCGGCCATTCTGGCTGGCAATTTGGAACTATGCCCAAAGGGCTATAAAGGACTGCCTGCCCTTTGATCCAGCCATATCATTGCTGGGTTTGTACCCCAAACAGATCATAGATAAACAGACTTGTACGAAAATATTTATAGCTGCGCTTTTTGTAGTGGCAAAAAACTGGAAAATGAGGGGATGTCCTTCAATTGGGGAATGGCTGAACAAATTGTGGTATATGCGGGTGATGGAATACTATTGTGCTAAAAGGAATAATAAACTGGAGGAATTCCATGCAAATTGGAGAGACCTCCAGGAAGTGATGCAGAGCGAAAGGAGCAGAGCCAGAAGAACATTGTACACAGAGACTGATATACTATGGTAAAATCAAATGTAATGGGCTCCTGTACCAGCAGCACTGCAATGACACAGGACAGCTCTGAGGGATTTATGGTAAAGATGCTACCCACATTCAGAGGAAGGACTGCAGGAGAGGAAACATATAAGATAAACAATTGCTTGAATGCATGGGCTGAGGAGGACATGAATGGGAAATAGACCCTGAACAAGGACACATGTTACAACCAGTGGAAATGTGCGTTGGCCATGGGTGGGGGGAGAGCGGGGGGTGAAGGGTAAAGTAGGGGCATAAAGTATGTAAACAGATTAAAAACAAATATTAATAAATATCTAATAAAAAAAAAAGAAATAAACTATGGTTCAGCTCCTGAAAGAAACCACAAAATGAAAACTCTCATTAATGTCAAAGACAAAATCCAGAGCTTTCATATAAAAAAGTAACTAAAAACAGTTTATGGGGGGCAGCTGGGTAGCTCAGTGGATTGAGAGTCAGGCCTAGAGATGGGAGGTCCTAGGTTCAAATCTGGCTTCAGACAATTCCTTGCTGTGTGACCCTGGGCAAGTCACTTAACCCCCATTGCTTAGCCCTTACCACTCTTCTGCCTCGGAACCAATACATAGTATTGATTCCAAGAGAGAAGGTAAGGGTTTAATAAACAAACAAACGAATGAATAAATGAATGGGTAAATAAATAAATAAATGCAGTTTATGCAACTAGAGACTCCAGCAAGGATTACATGAAACTTGAAAGTTACTTGGGAGCTCCAGATAAGAAAAAATCTTACAATTTCTGAAAAGCAAAAAAGAACTTCTAAATGTGATTGTAATAAATAATTCATCCCAAAGACTAATGTGCCAGAGGGAAAAAAAATGCACCTTTAAAGAACAAGGGAGTTTCACAAATTCGTGATGAAAAGTCTAGAGCTCAATGAAAACTTTGAAATTCAAACACAAGAACCAAGAGAATCTTAGGTAATTATCTTTGGACATTTTGAAGGGGTTATCCAAGATGAGGACAGTTTGGTAGCATAGTGGACTTGGAATCAGGAAGACTCATCTTCATGAGTTTGAATTCAGCTTCATATACTTAATAGCTGTATGACACTGGGCAAGTTACTTAATCTTGTTTTGTCTCAGTTCCTATCTGTAAAAGGAGTCGGAGAAAGAATAGGTTGTTTCCAAAACTCTTAAAATGCAGGCTCCAAGTTCCCCATCAATTTCATTAAAGTATTACCCAATTTCAACCTCTACTTTTGGGGCTTTGGATTCTAGTCCCAAAGGTACTGTTCAAGTTAGCCAAAGTAAAGATGGTCAATAGAATGTGTAAATGAGACCTCCATTCATGTTGTCGTTTATTCCTTTGTTTTCGAAGAGGACCAATGACATCACAGGGTGTCTTGATTTGCACACGAATTGGATTTAAGTGAAGCAGAGTTGCCTCACAAAGACAACCTCACTCTTCCAGAGTCAATGAAGTCCAATGGCAAGAGCAAAGTTAAGATGATTGGTGATGGTGCAGGATGCAGTGGATGACCTTCACCTCTCCAGTGGATTATCAACCTCTGAGCACTCCACAGCACCTGCTTCAGCCACCTTCATGGTCATTGGAACAAACTGTTCTCATCTACCTATTCTCCTGGGGGAAGTCTTCCCTTGCTTAGGGTAGACATTCTCCTGATTCACTGAAGGGCCTGACGCCTATTTTATCAGGGAGTGTGGCTACTGCACATGCTACAATTTCTTGGAGCCACAGGTGAGAGTTAGGTGAGAGGAGGACACCCAAAGTGGATAAGCAGCCCCAAAAAGGGCTCAGCAAGGTCTGAAAACCAGTGCTATTGCCCCATGGTCTTTATTCACAGGCTTTATATTAACACTGTAGGTTCCCCTTTTGTCTACCATATGTAAATATAGGAATCAGCCCACATGAGTTCCATAGAGAACAGCATCATACCTTGCCATTATGATAGCATCTGCATTCTTCTACTAATTCTATATAACTCTGAGTTGTAAAATATCACAATCACAGTTGTGGAGACACACCAAAGGCAAAGGAAAGGCAAATGATGGGCATGTTACCCATTGAGTAGGCTGGAACATGTTGCCAATAAAGAACAGCTCAGAAAAAGCAACATAAAGGATATCATTTTTTAAATTGGTTTTTTATTTTTATTTTGAATATTTTCCCATAGTCACATGTTTCATGTTCTTTCTCTCTCCCCCAAACCATCCACCACCACCCCTTAGCCAATGCACAATTTCACTGGGTTTTACATGTATCATTGATCAAGACCTAATTCCATATTATAGATAGTTGGACTAGAGTTATCATTTAGTGTCTACATCCCCAATAATGTCCCCATCAGCTCAGGTGTTCAAGCACTTGTTTTTCTTCTGTGTTTCTCCTCCCACAGTTCTTCCTCTGAATGTGGCCAGTTTTCCTTCTCATAAGTCCCTCAGCCTTGCTCTGGATCCTTGCATTGCTGCTAGTAGAGAAGTCCATTATGTTCGATTATATTATAGTGTATCAGTCTCTGTGTACAATGTTCTCCAGGTTCTGCTCCTTACACTCTGCATCAATTCCTGGAGGTTATTCCAGTTCACATGGAATTCCTCCAGTTCTCATAAAGGATATCATTAAAGGGGTTCATGAGACTGGAAGAGAAGGTGGGTTGGTCAACTAAAGGACATCCCAAATGCTTCATTGGTGTCCATGGAATATTAAATGATCTAGAAGGCTCTTAGCACCTCTCTGGTCCCCTAAACAGATTTATGTGCTGACACAAAAATCACACAAGAAGAGGGCACCTGGGTGGTTCAGGTCCAGAGATGGGAGGTACTGGATTCAAATCTGACCTCACATGCTTCCTAGCTGTGTGACCCTCAGCAAGTTACTTAATCCACATTGCCTAGTCCTCACCTCTTTTTTGCCTTGGAACCAATATACACTATTGATTCTAAAATGGAAGGCTAAGTTGTTTTTTTAAGTCACACAAGATAAGACATGAATGGGTAGTAAGTTGTCCCTTTTGAGGAGAGTAGTCACATTGAGGAAATCATTTATCGAAGAATGGAAGTATAATTATTTTAAAGTGGAAAGGTAACTGTAGGTAAACTTTCAAGATTATCAAAATTATCATGAAAACCATCAATTCAGGGGCAGCTGTGTAGTTCAGTGGATTAAGAGCCAGGCCTAGAGACAGGAGGTCCTAGGTTCAAATCTAGCCTCAGACACTTCCCAGCTGTGTGACCCTGGGCAAGTCACTTGACCCCCATTGCCTACCCTTACCACTCTTCTGCCTTGGAGCCAATATACAGTATTGACTCCAAGATGGAAGGTAAGGATTTTAAAAAACCATCAATTAACAAGCATTTGTTAAGTGTTTATTATATGCCAAGTGCTTCGTTATGCCCTGGTGATAACAAGCCAAAAAATAGAAGTCTCTGCCTTCACTGTAACAGCCTGCATTACCATGGAAATGAAAGATGTTCAGGTAGATGATGTATTCTAGTTCCACCAGCCCATGCCTGCCCCTGCTGCAACCAGGAACAGAGCAGAAACTGCAGCCTCACTCCCAGCCTCCCAAGACTTTGAGATCACAGGATTAGCTACTTAAGGAAACAACAAAAGAGATAGGGACTGCCAGGCAGTCAGTCGCAAGCTCCCCCATCACAATTCTCTGGCACTTGGGCAAGGCTGCCGTGATGGGGAGGCACAGAAAAAAATCCTGCCCTTTCCTCTCCTTTCACTGGAGTCACATTTCACTGCCTGGAGAACCACATCCATCTAAGAGAGTGCAGCCAGAAGCTAGCTCCTCTTTTCAAAGGTCATCAGTTATTCCAAATCAGTAGCCAATGAGGGGGCTTTTTAGCACTTCAGATTGCAAGCCCTTTCATGCAGAATTCAGCCCCAGAGCTATCACGAAAATTGACTGGAATAGGCAGGAAAGACTGAGGGTTAGCTCACTAACTAATAGAAGTAAATGTAACATATACAGCATAAGGGAGCTTAGAGAAGCCTTCAAGAAGGCAATAGCCCTTGAGCTGAATGAAGATAAGGATACTAAAAGATCATAGCTCTGGGTCTAGGAGGGACCTCAGAGGCTACCAAGTTTAGTTGCCTCTTTCAACAGCTGAGGAACCTTGACTTACCTAAGTTCTTTAAGAATTAAATTTAAGGGACAGGTAGGTAGCTCAGTAAATTGAGAGCCAGGCTGAGAGATGGGAGTTCAAATCTGGCCTCAAACACTTCCTAGCTGTGTGACCCTGGACAAGTCACTTAACCCTTATTGCTTAGCCCTCACTGCTCTTCTGCCTTGGAACCAACACACAGTATTGATTCTAAGATGGAAGCTAAGGGTTTTAACAACAACCTCAAAAAAAAAAACAATTAAAATTTAAGTCATCTCAAACCTGGCAGTGAGTTAGGGGGTTCTCTACCCTAGGCATGCAAAGACTTTCCTTCCCCAAGGGATGGGTCAGAGGAGGACAATTTGTACCAGTGAGCATGAAGGTGGTGGATACAGGTGCCATGTAGCACTTAGAGCTTGGTTAGGCTTCAAAGAAGCCAAGGTCCTCCACTACATCCCAAGTCATCACCAATCACCTTGACTTTTGTCTGGCCACCCAACTTTTATGACTTTGGAAGAAAGAGTGAGAGCAGTGACTTTGGGCAACTCTGCCTCACTTAACCTAATTGAGATGTGAGTCAAAAGACATCATCCAGTGATGTCATTTTGGTCTTCTTTGAGTATGAAAGACAACAACCAACTTCCAAACATTAAGCTGCCAGAGGCAGGATTTGAACCCAGGATTTCTGACTTCAAAGCTTTGGCTCTTTCCACTGGATCACACTGCCAATTATCAACTAATCTGAAATGTACAGAAGAGGAATGGGAGATGGCAGGAACGTGGATAAACGTTCAAACCGACTAATTCATCGCTTGGATAATCCAGTGTTGGCTATGTGGTGGTTTAAGGCCACAGCAACTTTTGATTTCAGTTCCTGTTTGAAGTGATGTCATAGGGGGCACATGGCAACAAGAGGACCCCCCTGTCCTCACAGTAATCCTCCCAAGATCTACTTCCCTAGGGAGGGGACCCAGCGAAGAGGTTTTTAAACCATGCTTCCAGTCTGAGGTTTATTTTTTTTTTTTTCAGAATCAACATCCCTCTTTTGACTTTTTCTTTCCCATGATTTAAAAGAGAGGAAAAAGAGAAACAAAATCATGGAGAAGGAGGCAGTATATAGGCGACATCGGCTTGTCCCAGGATCTCCTCCTTCTGTCATGGCCCCTGGGCTTTACAAAGTGGTCACTGAAGCATCTGAACTACAGAGGAGAAAGAGTATTGGGGGATTTCCCCCCAAGGGAGATTCTGGGGCCCCCATCGAGAAACTGCTGCAGGAGTTTGGTGAGAGAGGGCCCTGGGACCTGAGACTTGCTTGGAGAGAAGAATTTGGGGCCCTGATGCTCTGGGGATAAATGTTGCAGAGAAAGCCAGACAGCTACTGTGTTTGAGATCCTGTGTGACCTAGATACTAGTGAGGGTTGGAGGGGGCTAGAGAAAGAAAGTGAGCAAATGGACAAATAGACACTTGGTGGGGGGAGAAGGAGCCTCATCAGAAGGTCAGAATCTCATATTTAGAGATGAAAGTTACCCTAGAGGCCATCGAGTCCCCCATGAAGTGGGAAACTATTAATGAGGAACGAAGGCCCAATTCAACTAACTCAAGTGACTTGCCCAAGGTCATGTCAGCATTAAAATCCACTTTTGGTTGTATCACACTGCTACGAGCTATTCTAGAGGAACTAAAGCTAAAAAATAATAGTATTTAGTGAGGATGCTGGACCGTCTCTAGAGACCCATAGGTGTTTTTGATGTATAAGCAACAAATTCAGGGCTTATGGAACCACCACCACCTATGCTTCACAAAGATACTATAATTGAGCAAGTCATGATTTTTCCAGTTGGTTCTGGCTTGTAATTATATTTTAAACAAGTAGAGTTTGTTTTTAAACCTTTAACTTCCATCTTGGAGTCAGAACTGTGTATTGGCTTCAAGGCAGAAGAGTGATAAGGGTAGGCAATGGGGGTCAAGTGACTTGCCCAGGGTCACACAGCTGGGAAGTGTCTGAGGCCAGATTTGAACTTAGGACCTCCCATCTCTAGGCTTGGATTTCTATCTACTGAGCTACCCAGCTGCCCCCGAAGTAGGGTTTTTAGACATTAAAGTGGATAGATTTTCACTTTCAATATTCTTCTATCAACTGGAAATATTTCCAAAGGACTATTTTGTATGTGAAGTAGTATTTATATGCAAAGTCTGTACATACATGTTTATACATGTAAAAATCACATACATGTATGGAACCTATATATAATATAAAGTTATCGAAGAAATAGATAGTCATATTATTTACACAATTTATATCTATTCATGTAAAACTCCATTTGGAATATGTGTACCTATGTGTGTGTGTATACATGTCACACCCTATATCTGGGATGTCAGTGAATTCCGAGACCCTCCCTTCCCCATCCATCTATGCATTTCAGAGCCCTTTACCCGAGGGTCTAGAACCTTGCAGAGAAAGAGAGGGGTCAAGATTCCTACTTGTGTGACTTTTGGGGCAGCGTTGCATTATGTGTTATTGGTATTTAGACCCAGAATCCCCTCCTTTGTCTCCCCAGAGAACCTCATTAGCCCTGGGAGCCTGAATCGCTTAGATAATTCCTTCAGTGATTTTTAATAAAGGAGTAGAAAGAAAATGGTGGTCAATGGGAGCTACTGTCAGTTTGCTTGGACCTTGCAAAGTGAGGACAAAATTGAGTGAAGGGGATTTAACTTTTAAATTTACATTTGAAAATCTAAGAGAAGCATTTCATAAATTTTACTGCATAAAAAGGAAGTGCATGGGAATTAGGAGATAGGAAGTTAAAATAATAGTTTTTATTCGAGTCAGTGCTCATTTTAATTGTTGTTGGTGTTCAGTTGTTGCAGTTAAATCTGATGTTTTGTGACCCCATTTAGGGTTTTCTTGACAAAGACACTGGAATGGGTTTGCCATTTCTTTCTCTGGCTCATTTTACAGATGGGGAAACTGAGGGGAAAAGGGTTACGTAACTTGCCCAGGGTCATGCTGCTAGTAAATGTCTTAAGACTGGATTTGAATTTAGGAAGATGAGTCTTCCTGATTCCAAGCAAGGTGCTTTATCCACTATGCCACCTAACACATAGATTTAGAGCCTTGAAGGATCTCAGAAGCAATCTAGTCTAACTTCTTTATTTTATAGGAAAGAAAATTGAGACCTAGAGTGGTAAAGAGGCTTGCCTATGGTCACACAGATAGAGGCAAGATTTGAACCCAGGTTCTGTGAATCTAGAGCCAGCACCCTTTCCCCTATCCCACATTCTTTGTTGTTGTTGTTATTGTTGAGTCATTTTAGTTGTATCTGATTCTTTGTGACCCCATTCGAGGTTTTCCTGGCAAAGAAAAAGCAATGATTTGCTATTTCCTTCTCCAGCTCATTTTCTGGATGGGGAAACAGAGGCAAATTGGGTTAAATGACAAGCCCCAGGGTCACAAAGTTAGTGTCTGAAGCCAGATTTTTGAATTCAGAATGAGATTTCCTGATTCCCAGCCCAGAGCTCTATCCACTGTGCTACCTAGCTACCATCCCACATTCTTAGAGTAAGTTAAGTGGCACCATAGATGGACCCCTGGGCTTGGCATCGGGAAGATCTAATTCAAATCCAGTCCGAGACATTTACTGATAGTGACAAATCACTTAACATCTGTCTACCTCAGTTTCCTTATCTCTAAAATGGGGATATTCATAGCACCTTCCTTCCAGGGTTATTATAAGGATTAAATGAGATAATAATTGTAAAGCCTTTCCCACAGTGCCTGTCCATGATATACACTCAATAAATCATCATTTCCTTCCTTCCTTGTCGTACAGTTAGACTTCCCACCACAATCATGGTTTCTCCAGTTTTTTCAGGAGGCTTTTTGGAAATTCTACAAACAGGAAATTAGCCTTAATTTGCTACAACTTTTAAAAAGACATCCCACAAAGGACATCTTGTGCTCTGCAGAATCGATATTCTGGCCATCTCCAAAGGCAATAGAAAGGCAAAAGATTGGGAAGGTGTCCAGGAAATGTCTGGTCAGAAAAGAAAGTGGGCTGATCACAAAATGAGCCTCAGAGGGAGGGAAGGAGGGACAGACAGCTCAGGTGCTGCCTCAGAGGGACCTGCAAAATGCTGGAACCCTCAGAAAAGAGCCTCCATTGCTTTCGGCTAGCTCTTTCTGGGGACATAGACAAGATTCAGAGGTTTGCATGGGTTATGGTCTGAATTTTGGAGGAAATGTCCACGTGAATGAGCTCAGACTCCCACTGACTTTCCAGTGTACCCAACAGCTCTTTCAAGGAGGGGAGAACTGGAAAAATCATTAAAAACAAACAATGGCAGGGAACCAGGCTCTTGAAAAGGTTGGGATCACTGAAGAGTAATAAGGAGAAGCAGTTTGAATAATGTCCCTTACATTGTTCTCTAAGACATCCTTGGACATGGACTGGATAGCGAAAGATACTGTCAGACTGCTTGGGTACTTCTGAAGGTATTTTCAAAAGAATGGAGTTAGTAAGGCATATCTAGAAAGTAAATGCTTCAGGGCAACTAGGTGGCTCAATGGATACTACTCAAAGTCCTGGGTTCAAATCTTGCCCCAGCCACTTTCTAGATGTGTGACCCTGGGCAAGTCACTTAACCCCAGTTGACTAGCCCTTACCGCTATTCTGCCTTGGAAACAATAATTAGTGTTGATTTTAACACAGTAGGGAAGTTGTTTTTGTTTTTTTGTTTTGTTTTGTTTTTAGAGAAAGAAAGTAAATGCTTCAAAGTCATTGAACCATGTCTTTTGCTAGGGGCAAAATGATTTAGTAGCATTTTTTTGTTGCTGTTCACTTGTTTATCAGTCATGGTATCTGGCTGCATTTGGAGTTTTCTTGGCAAAGATACTGGAGTGTTTTGCCATTTTCTTCTCATTTTAGGGATGAGGAAACTGAAGCACACAGAGTTAACTGACTTGCCCAGGGTCACATAGCTAGTATCTGAGGCTAGATTTGAACACAGGAAGAGGAGTCTCCCCGACTGCAGGCCTAGTGCTCTTTCCACTGGACCACCTTAGTAGCATTTTGCCAGTCGGATTAAACCAGGTAACTCATTTCTAAGGGATAGAATGAGAGCATCTTTGAATGATATTTCTAATCCAGTGATGGGCAAACTATGGCCTGTGGGCCAGATATGGCCCCCTGAAATGTTCTATCCAGCCCCACGACATTATTCCTAATCTGACAAATACAATGAAACTTTGAAAGAGTTGCCTTAGAAACAGACTCACAGATGAGCATTTCCTTTCCTTTGGCTCCCTCTTTAAAAAGTTTGCCCATCACTGGTCTAATCTTTTTATCCTCAGAAAACAGAGCTAGTAGCTGTGGGTGGAATTACAAAAGTAGAATTTAACTTAATATAATACTGGGAGCTGTCCCAAAGTGGAACCAGTGTGGCTTGGGAAGCAGTAGGTTCCCTCAAACAGGAGGCACTCAAGCAAAGGTGGAAAGGGCTGATACTTTTCTTTCTTTCTTTTTCTTTCTTTCTTTCTTTCTTTCTTTCTTTCTTTCTTTCTTTCTTTCTTTCTTTCTTTCTTTTCTTCTTCCTTCCTTCCTTTCTTTCCTTTTTGGCAATGGGGGTCAAGTGACTTGCCCAGGGTCACACAGCTGGGAAGTGTCTGAGGCCGAATTTGAACCTAGGACCTCCCGTCTCTAGGCCTGGCTCTCAAACCACTGAGCTACCCAGCTGCCTCAGGCTGATGCTTTTCTAGAAAGGATGCCTGGATCAGATGAACGGGGCAAGGTGCGATGATGAATGTTGGATGAGGAGTCTGAGGATCTGCGTTTAAAGCCCAGTTCAGACACTTAATTCCTTGTGATCTTGGGCAAATCCATTCATTCCTCTTGGACCTTAGTTTTCCTCATCTGTAAAATGAGAGGGTTGGATAAATCCTTAAGTGCTTAAGTCTTATGATGTCTTCTAAGATACTCTGATTTCTAAAGAAAGCTTGTTGGTTTAGTCTTTGTCTAAAGACTTGTGGGGGAGGGCAGCTGGGTAGCTCAGTGGATTGAGAGCCAGGCCTAGAGACGGGAGGTCCTAGGTTCAAACCCGGCCTCAGCCACTTCCCAGCTGTGTGACCCTGGGCAAGTCACTTGACCCCCATTGCCTACCCTTACCAGTCTTCTGCCTTGGAGCCAAAACACCGATTGACTCCAAGATGGAAGGTAAGGGTTTAAAAAACATTTTTTTAAAAGACTTGTCTGAGAAAGAAGAGTCAGAGGGAGGTGACCAGGGCATCAGAGGTCCTGTATGCTCCTTCTGATTCTGCCATCCCTTAGCAGGGATGGGGCATAGGGGAATAAAAAGAAAGCCAGCATTCCTTAATTGGTAGGATACGTGTTGGAAGATAAGGTATTTCTGTGAAGGTTCTCCACATTTGCAAGTCCTTTTGCCCTTGGTTTAGTACAGCCGGTCCCCCATGATTCTTTGGTTCCTACTCTAAAGCCTGAAAAACCCATAGTTTTTGAAGGCTGCTCCAAAAGAAAGAGGGCTTGAATTGGAGGTGGAAGAGCTGTGTTTGAATCTCAGTTCTTTCAAGTATTAGCTTGATGCCTCTGGGTAGATCATTGCCTCAACTGCAAAAATGAGAAGGCTGGCTGAGCTCTCTAAGGTTATTTTCAGCCCCTACATCTATAATTCTATAATCTGAGAGAAGTATGCATTTTTTTTGCAAATGTCATTTTCACTAGGGATTTTTGCTTTATTGAAGAGAGTTCCCTGTCTGCACAGATGGCTCATGGGAACTAATCAGGTTTCCACAAATTTCATTAAATTAACAAGCAATTCTCATAGAGCAGATGTCCAGAAAAAGTCCTGTCCACATTAACAGGCTTTCTATCCATCCAAAACATTGTTTTGATTTGGCAAATTCAACCGTGATTGTCTTTTTATCCTGGAATTAGGGGAGGGAGTGAGGATGCGGCAGTTAGCAGAGGTAATCCTGGACAATAAGAGATATAAATGACTTCTCTCTGGCGTGTCCTGCCCTGGTCCAGGAGAACATAAATACCTCAAGGGTTCATTCTTGTCTTCTTTGTGCCTTATTCATATAGGCTTTTTTTTTTAAACCCTTGTACTTCAGTGTATTGTCTCATAGGTGGAAGATTGGTAAGGGTGGGCAATGGGGGTCAAGTGACTTGCCCAGGGTCACACAGCTGGGAAGTGGCTGAGGCCGGGTTTGAACCTAGGACCTCCTGTCTCTAGGCCTGACTCTCACTCCACTGAGCTACCCAGCTGCCCCCTTCATATAGGCTTTTAATCATCTGTTCGTATTTGCACACATGCGTGAGTTAATGAATGAATTAAATGAGAGGGTAGAAAAGCCCAAAGATGAAGGTCTGGGGTATGTTAACTGGAGAATGCATTAATGCAGAAAAAGATGGAACAGGGAGTTTTTGCATCTGGTCCGACTTTGCCAGGGACAAGTCTCATTTAAAGCACCGAAAAGTTGAGGGAATCATTGGGGTGAGGGGTCGGAGGCCAGGATTTTGGGAGGACAGATGGGGATTCCAGGACCCCAAAAGGCTTCCTCTGATAAGGCTGTCCAATGGGATACGCTTCTCTTTTGATTTCTTATTTTTCTGTTCAATCTTTTATTTTTTCCCATTTACATGAAAAGATAATCTTTGACATGAACATTTAACATAAAAACAATAATCTTCTAAAACTTGAGTTCCAAATTCTCTCCCTTTTCTCCCTTCTTCCCTCCTGAGACCATAAACAATTTGACATAGTTTTTACGTGTGATATCATGTGAAATAGATTTCTATAACTGGTCATGTTGTGGAAGAAGACACATTTGGTTCTTTGTTCTTCTTCTTCTTTTTTTTAAACCCTTACCTTCCGTCTTGGAGTCAATACTACGTATTGGCTCCAAGGCAGAAGAGTGGTAAGGGTAGGCAATGGGGGTCAAGTGACTTGCCCAGGGTCACACAGCTGGGAAGTGTCTGAGGCCAGATTCGAACCCAGGACCTCCTATCTCTAGGCCTGACTCTCAATCCACTGAGCTACCCAGCTGTCCTCTGGTTCATTATTTTTGATACCAAAGTTGTTGAGTTTTTTTCACATGAAGGAAACAAACTTTTATCATAATTATGACAATCATAATAGCTAGAATTTACATAGAACCTACTATATGACAGACACTGTGCTAAGCACTTTACAAGTATTATCTCAGTTGATATTCACAACAGCCCTGGGATAATCTTCTCCATTTTATAGCTGAGAAAACTGAGGCAGACAGTGATGAAGTGGCTTGCCAGACTCATGTAGTAAGTGGCCAGACTCGAACTTAGATCTTCCTGACTCCAGGCCCAATGCTCTATCCATGGCACCACTTTGCTAACCTCTTGGCATCCAAAAAGTTTGATTACTGAGGAAAGAAGTGAGGGAAATGGTTAACGGTAATCCTTGCAACAGACAAATAGATGCTTTGGGGGAGGGGTCTGAATCCAGGCTTTGCTCCCACCATTCCATCCCCAACCCTCAAAGTACCATGTGAGAGCTTGAAATGACCCATACGGACCATCTCAACAGTCCAACTCTGTTTTATATAAGAGGGTAGTGAAGCTTTAGAGAGGAGAAATGATCTATCTAAGGTCTTAGAGGAAGACCCATTTGACATGGAATTTGAGGTTTAGATGAGAAATTATTAGTGGTCAAACTTCATGGGGTCAGACTATTAGACCTGGAAAGGACCTAAAAGAACTCTTTGTTCAATCCCTTTCCCTTTTTTCGGGGGGGAAATAACTATCAGAGTTTATACCAGAACAGAGGTTAGAGCCAGATTTCTGGTTCAATGCTTTCTTCCTCAGTTTGATGAAATTTGTGGAGGTAGCAATTCCAGAATAGCAGCTCCTGGTCTCATAATTAAGAGTTAACATTTAGGGGGCAGCTGGGTGGCTCACTAGATTGAGAGCCAGGTCCAGAGATGGGAGTTCATCTTGGGTTCAAATCTGGCCTCAGACAATTCCTAGCTGTGTGACCCTGGGCAAGTCACTTGACCTCTATTGCCTAGACCTTACTGGTCTTCTGCCTTAGAACCAATACACAGTATGGATTCTAAGAAGGAAGGTAAGGGTTTAAAAAAAAAAGAGTTAACGTTTACAATAGCATTTTCAGATGAGGAAACTGAGGCTAAGAAAAGTCAAATAATTTCTCCAGGATCCCATAGCTATTAAATAGATGATACGGGATTTGAATTCTAGTCTTCTTGCCCATAAAGCCAGGGCTCTGTTCATTATAACATCAGCCGCCTGGACAGTAAGTTGGAGAGAGGCTTTGGATGCTCCCAGTCTTCTTGGCACAATCTGGCCCCAAGCTCACATTTTCCCTGTTGGAAGGCCAAGTAGGGCATTGAGGGGAAATAAAATGTTCTATAACTTTGTCACCGGGGATGGAGCTAGAGAGGAAGGAATGTTCTTTCAGTTTGTGAGGCCTGGCTTTGCCCTTCCGGAAGAGCCCCCATTTCTGCTATAGTGGGATTTTGCTTCCCAGCCCAGGGCTGGCAACCAAACTGACCAGCGGCTGGACTGCCCCCCCTTCCTATGGGGAAGCCCCTGAAGGACCACTCTTGTTTGTACTGAGGGAACTAGTTGCCAGGGGCCAGGACCAGGATTTCTTCCTCATCACCAGGTGAAGTCAGAGCTCAGGACTATTAGCTTCTTCCCTCTCTCCTCAGCTCCCAGAAGAACCATTGCACTGACCCCTCACACACGATTTCACACACATACATATATACCTGAGATTCCCTCCTCATCAATCTCCCACCTGCCATCTTTCTTAGAGGAATCAGAAGCTCTTGGTTCCCTTCCTCACTCTGTTACCACCGGACACTTTGGATAAGGCACTTCTCCCATCAAAATCTCAGTTTACTCTTCCATAAAATGAAGAGAATAAGATGAAGTTCCTCTGAGGTCCCTTCCAGGTCTAAGCCTATGATGGTATCTATTAAGTGCACGTTACTTTATAGCAGGGGTCAGCAATGTATGGCTCTTGAGCCATATCTGGCTCTTTTGAAGGCCAGATGTGGCTCTTTCTGTAGGAGCATAAAGTCCATTTTTTTTCAGGCGCTGTTACAGGAGCGCACTGTGAGCACTGAACGGCTCTCATGAAATTACATTTTTAAAAATGTGGCGATTATGGCTCTCATGGCCAAAAAGGTTGCCGACCCTTGATCTATAGAATTGATGTTGAACGTGGTGGGGAGGGACTGAGATGGAAGACACAAACTGGCAAAGCAGTAAATGGACTTGAAAGTTGTCTCATTCTGGGCTATTGTAGGACCGTGTGAAGTGAATAATAAAAATAAGCTGACGTAAGATTTAAAGAGATGGGGAAAGAGTAAATTTTTCTTCCTAAACTGAAGATCATATATTGAATGCTTGAGAATACTATGAAGACAGATTTGGGGTAAAGGAATTGTCATGGAAATTAGTTTTATCTTAGTTTTTTCCCACTTTCCCCATATTCACCATTCCTGTTAAAAGCAACTGTTGAAATGGTCGGGTGGGGGGGTAGTGCAGCTAGGGGCTTAGTGGATTGAGGACCAGGTCCTGGGTTCAAAATGGCCTCAAATACTACCTGTTGTGTAATCTTAAACCAGTTGCCTAGCATTTACTGCTCTTCTGCCTTGCAGCTGATCAATTCTAAGACAGAAAGTAAGGGTTTAAAAAGAATAGAAATATGTTCTATCCCAGTTTTGGGCAAACTATGGCCTGCCTGACAGATGCAGCCCCCTGAAATGTTCTATCTGGCCCTGTGACATTATTCCTAATCTGACGAATACAATGAGTAGGATACAATACAATGAAACTTAGAAAAAGTTGCCTCAGAAACAGACTGACAGATGAGCATTTCCTTTCCTTTGGCCCCCTTTTTAAAAAGTTTGCCCATCACTGGTCTATCCTGTCCCCCCCTTTTCTCTACACTCACCATCTCCACTCTATAATAAATACTTAGTAATTGTTAAAATCTAAATGTACTGGAGGCAGCTAGATGGCTTAGTGGATTGAGTGCCAGACCTGGAGACAGGAGGGTTCTGAGTTCAAATATGGCCTCAGACACTTCCTAGCTGTGTGACCCTGGACAAGTCACTGTAACCCCCCATTGCCTAGCAGTTATCACTCTTCTGCCTTGGAGCTGATCAATTCTAAGACAGAAAGTAAGGGTTTAAAAATAAATGAAATTAGTGGGCAGCTGGGTAGCTCAGTGGATTGAGAGCCAGGCCTAGAGACGGGAGGTCCTAGGTTCAAATCTGGCCTCAGATACTTCCCAGCTGTGTGACCCTGGGCAAGTCACTTGACCTCCATTGCCTACCTTTACCACTCTTCTGCCTTGCTCCAAGATGGACGGTAAGGGTTTAAAAAAAATAAAAGAAATTAGTAGTTTTTCTTGTTTTTACTTTTTTCCCTACACTCACCATCCCTATTCTATAATAAATACCTAGAAAATGTTAAAATTTAAATTGTCTAGAGGCAGCTAGGTGGCTCAGTGGCTAGAAAGCCGGTTCTGGAAACCTCAAGAAGTTCTGAACTCAAAACTGATCTCAGACACTACTGAGTTATATGACCCTGGGTGAGTCTCTTAACCCCCATTGCCTAGCCCTTACCATTCTTCTGCCTTGGAACCAATATTTAGTACTTATTCTAAGAGAGAAGGTAAGGGTTAAAAAAAATAGTTTTATTAGTCTGTTTTAACCTTAGTAATGAGTCGTGAGTGATTATGCAGAATCTTGATACTTCATACTCCGTGGAACCAAGAACAACTATTAGTCTGAGAATCTGTAGGTTTTAAAAGAAAGTGTAAGACTCAAATGAGATAATAGATGTAAAGCACTTTGCAAACATGAAAACACTATATCAACATCAGTTATTATCATTATTAATTATTGTTTTTCAATTGTTTTTCAATCATGAAAAATGTGACATTGGGGTTTTTTTCTTGGCAGAGAAACTGGAGTGGTTTGTCATTTCCTTCCCCAGATTATTATTCATGTTGTTATCCTTCAGTCACCAGGTCCCCAGACTGGTGATGACTTCATTCACTGAACCTTCTACTGTGGTCCTGCTGAGCCCAAGTGATGGTTACAGAGCAATACAGGGATATGCTGGGAAATTAACAGTAGGGCAGGCAGGTGGCGGTGGGAGTTGGAGGTGGCAAATGTAGATATACACTTTAAAGTTTAATCTGCGTGAACGCTTTCTTAAATCTGGAAAATCAATAAAACAAACAAATCAAAGCGTGATTTTGTAGCGCACCCACCAATTTCTGCAATGGAAATGCTCGTGCTCAAAAATGTAAAGATGGCCTTTGCAAGCTCATGGGGGCTGATTCCAGCACCCTTCTGGTTCTGAGTCTTCTGGTACTGAACAGAAGCAGTTATCCATTTGGAGTGAGGTTGGTTCCAGAGCTTACTGGATAATTAAAAACGAACCTCCCTTACACAGCCCGACTCCAGGCTTTTGGTTCTTCTGGCCCTATTGTGTATTTACATTTAATAGATTCAAGAACATTACTGACAGGCAATACTTTTCTTTTAAGAAGGTGAAGATTTGGAAAAAGAATCGAAAGGTGAAGCTGAGGGTATTAGCTGGTAAGTGAATGATTTATTTTTCACCAATTTAAGTAAAGGGAAATACCAGATTGTAAACTTGGAGAAGTCAAGGATTACATCTTGATATTTCTTCACATTATCCACAGTGTATGGTCAAGACATCTGTGTCGTTGAATGAAGAGTATTCATTTATTCAATAATCATCTATAGACTATCTGCTATGTGCAGAGGAAAGAACACCTTTCCCACACAGAGCTTATAGTCTAGGGAAAGGAACACCACATTACATGATAGGTGGATTTGTTGTTCAGACATTTAAGACATGTCTGACTCTTTGTGACCTCATTTGGGATTTTCTTGGCAAAAATAATGGAGTGATTTGCCATTTTCTTCTCCAGATGAAACAGGATTTATAAACAGGGTTAAGTGACTTAACCAGAGACACCCAGCTAGTAAGCATCTGAGACCAAATTTGAACTCAGGTCCTCCTGATTCCAGACCTGGTGCTCTATCTACTATGCCACCCAGCTGCCCCAGTATGTGGGTTAGAGAGTTGCGAAAACAAAAATTTCATGGCAGACCTGAGAGAGAAAGTCTGATGGGAACTGTCCAAATGGAAGAATGAAGGAAATTTTCATGGGCAGTTAAGTTGGGTTTTCATAGCTAAGTAGTTTTAGAGCTAAAAGCAGTCTTAAGGATCATTTAGGGGGACAGCTACGTAGCTCAGTAGATTGAGATGTAGGCTAGAGATGTTGGGGGAATCCGGGGTTTGAATCTGGCCTTAGACACTTCCTAGCTGTGTAACCTTGGGGAAGTCATTTAATCTTCATTGTCTAGCCATTTCTTCTGCCTTGGACCCAATTTGCAGTATTGTATTCTAAGAAGGAAGGTAATGGTTTTAAAAAAAAATGTCATTTGGTTCAGTCTTGTCATTTTATAGAAGAGAAAATTGATATAGAAGAGAAAACTTCCCAAAGAGGAGAGTGATTGGCTTGGAGTTCACACACACACACACACACACACACACACACACACACACACGTGTGTGTGTGTGTGTGTGTGTGTGTAATAAAAATGGCAGAGCTGGGATTCCAAACTTGGGTGGTCTTAGGCCAAATTCAATAATTTTTCTTCTTTACAATGTTATATTTCTGAAATGAGGAGTGAGAATTTGAAGGTAAAAGAAAAAAATGGAGGGAATTTGCTGATAATTGGAGTGGGGAGGGAGAGGCAAGGGAAAAATAGTTGGACCCAGCAGGCAAGTATGTCAAGATCTAGATCTAGTGTCCTAAAGAACTATTTGATCCAAATTGAAGATCAGTATATTGAGTGTTGAATAATGCTGCGAGAACAACCACTGTGATGATAAGATTTGGGATAAAGGAATTGTTGTTGGAAATTAGTTTTATCCCTATTTTTCTTCTTTATCCTGCAACCACTGTCCCTGCTCTATAATTAATACTTACATAAGTCATTTCATTTACATTATCTAGCTGGGTAATACCCTAAAGCCTTTAGAATTTAAGGTCTGATGTTTGGATATCTTTTTTTAATTAAAAAACCATTTAAAATGTTATTACTATCTTTTAATATTATTTTCCCCCAAATATATCCCTCTTTTTACCCAGACCTAGAAAACCATCAAAGCATTTTAAAAGAGAGGTAAAAAAGCAGTTCAGCAAAACCAAACAGCAAATCCATAGAAAATGAGAATATATGCAATCTAAGATAGATAGATAGATAGATAGATAGATAGATAGATAGATAGATAGATAGATAGATAGATAGATAGATAGATTGTCCCGTCTTTGCCCCTTCTCCTCCTACCTCAGCAAAAAAGGAAGAGAGAGACTTTTTCTCACCTCCTCTTCAGGCACTGTTTGCTCATTATAATCACATGGTGTTTAATTTCAAGTTTTTATTGTTGCTTTCCTGGTTCTTTCTATTCGCATCTTATAGTCATTGAGTTACATTGTTTTCCTGGTTCTTCTCATTCTACTTTGTATCAGTTTATCTAAGTTTTCTCTTGCTTCTCAAGGACATATTCTTTCACCTGAAAAAAAATGCATCATTTTAAGTAATAGAAGTTTCACTTTGACTTTTTCATTTTATTCTGATTTATCAGGAAGCAAACTACTGTGCACATGAATGAATAACAGGAAGTGTCAGGAGAAAGGAAAGCCTAGGCAAGGAAGGAAGCACTAACTGGCTTCTTTCTTCCTTTGTTATGACTAAAGTACAAGCAAGATCCATTATTTCATTCTAGGAAATAAACTAGAAAAGAATAACATCTACTTTTGGGGCTCCATTTAGTACATTTTGGGGGAACCCTTGTGATGTCATTGCTCTAGGGAGCTGAACCTAGTGAGAACTTCCCCTATCAGTGCTATTTACTATATATGAGAATTGCTTGAGGAAACTGAACATTTAAATGACTTGCCCAGGGTTATATGGTTGGTATGTGCTAGAGATGCTAGTTGAACTCCAGTCTTCCTGACTTTGAGGTTCATTGCTTAAATATAGAGAAAATGTCAATGTTAATTCAAGAAGCTTAGAAGTGAATTGATTCTCCTCATTTTCCTCCTCAAAATAATTTACTTTAATATGCTTAGAATTATCCAGATTCTATTTTTGTGAGATTCAGATTGCAGAGTGGAATTCTAGCTGCAAGAGAGGCGCTCAAACTACAGCTCAGAATTCAAGAGCCCCCCGCCCAAGAACTCTTGAGAGAGGGGGCAGTTAGGGCAGTTAATATCTCTTATGAATGAAAGAGTCCAGAAGTGGACCCCAGAGACATAACTAGGAATTTCTGTCATGCTCCATGTGAGTTCTGTGAGCATTGCTCTCCTCTTTCTGCACAAATTAATAGAAGGAATCCTCCTTCTTTCTTCTGCCCAAAACCTGTCACCCCAAATTGCAAAAGTTCTAGTTGAGTTAATGTGCCAGAGGTGGAAGAAGACCAAATCTTTGCCTCCTGAGGGGTTTGAGGATGGGAGGATTCTCAACAAAGGATCAAGGTTAAGGCCAAGAAAATTTTCAACACCTGATGATATTCCCTTTCAGGCAGCTACTTCCACTATCCCATGCTACTTATACCATTCTAAAGCCAATCTTGGTGCAAGGGGCCAGCCTCAGGGTGATAAAAACAGATGAAACATTATCCTCATTAAGGGTACAAAGAGGAAATGCTTACATGAATACAGACCACAATTTAATCAGGTATGAAGTTTGGTAACAAAACAAAAACTGGTGTTTTTAAGGTGGGACAGGGAAGAATACTTGAATTGTGTTTGGGCAACCAGTTTCCTAGACCCCTCTTTAGAGAGACCATTTGTTTTTGTCATTCAGTGATCTTTCAATGGGGTCTAACTCTTCATGTGACCCCATTTGGACTTTTCTTGACAAAGATACCAGAGTGGTTTTTACCATTTCTTTCTTCTGGTCATTCTACAAATGAGGAAACTGAGGTAAACAGGGTTAAGTGACTTTCCCAGGGTCACACAGCTAGCACGTGTCCAAGGCCACATTTTGAACTCATGAAAATGTCTTCCTGACTCCAGTTCCAGCACTTTACCTAGGTACCCCATCCCCATCTTAATCATAATAGCTCAGATCTAGCCTGGCTTAGTGGATAGTATTAGATGGGAAGAAGGGAAATGGAAAACCTCCTTCTCTTAGTTACTGTAGTCCATTTCTCTTCTTCCCATCTAATAATAAAGAACTGGCTTTCAAATCATAAAGTCCTGAGTCCACGTTATATCCCTGACACATACATTCCTGAACAAATTAACCTTTAAATGCCCTCAGGATACTCTCTAAGATGAGATGGTATGGAGAACTCTCTACACTGATGAATTCACAGGTCTAGTTTTTGAGAGTTTTTTTTAAGGCTTCTCTTTATAAAGAATTTGAAAGTCTGCAGAACATTTTACATTCATTATTTCACTTGATCTTCCCAGCAGTCAGTAAGCATTGATAAAAGTGCTTATTACTGGAAATACAAGGAAAGTCAAAAATCAGTCCCTGTTCTTAAGGAGCTCGTATTCTAACAGGGAAGACAGTATGAAAAGAATAGATGGAAGGTAATTTTAGAGGGAAAGTACTAGAGATAGTTGCATAAGGTGAGACTGGAGTTGAATCTTGAAGGAAGGCAGAGAAGGGAAGGCAGGGATAAATGAAAAGAGGAGCACTCCAGGGATGGTAGACAGATGGCAAAAAGGCACCAAGACCAAAAGATGGAGTACAAGCAGTAACAAGAAGCCCAATGTTGCTAGATCATAGAGTAAGTGAAGAGTGAATTATGAAAAGATTGTAAAAGTAGAAAGGAATGAGGTTGTAAAGTACAGGTATCTCTTCCACATCACTGGAGTTAGGGGCACGGCACCCTTATGATCTGGAAAATCCATGTAAAATTTTTGTCCTTCTCTTTGTACCAGAGAAAAAGTCTGAATGTTTTCTTTTTCTTTTATGGGGTGTTTACAGTACCTTATTGTAAAATTTGGGTTAAGTATTTGATCATAGGCTATATCGTTTCTAATTTTTTCCTATGTCATCTGCTAGATTTTGAGTGTCATCTAAGGCTTCTGCAATATCCCCCCCAAATTCCCATTTAATTTCTTATGTCAACCCATGATATATCAAAACTGTGATGGGCCATCATGATGTGGAAGGGATACCTGTACTTTAAATGGCCAAACAGATTTTATGTTTGATCTTTGAGAGGTAATAGGAAACCACTGGAGTTGATTGAGAAAGGGGGTTTGAGAAGGGAGGAAAGTGGCATCATTAGATGTGTTTTAGGAAAATCATTTTAGTAGCTGAAAGGAAGATGTTTTGGATAGAGAGATACTTGAATGAGGAAGACCATGCTGATAGTAGTATGAGTGGATAGTAGTATGTGGCTTATGCAAATATAGAACCAGAAAGATTTGGCAATGGATTGAATATGTGGACTAAGTGTGAGAAAAGAAGATGCTAAACTTAAAAGCTTGGGCTACTAGGAGAAAGGTGAAGCTCTCAACAGGAATGAGGGGTGGGATGGGGCAGAGCCAAGGGGGCAGAGACCAAGGAAGCAAGGAATTTGAACTCCAGTTCATATCTCCTCCAAGTAGAACTATAAAATGCACAAATACTAATGGAGAAATCCAGAAGTCATAGTAGGTCTGCTGTTCCATTCAGGTGGGCATAGGAGAAAAGAGAGGTCTGCAAGGCACTAGGGATAGATGTGGGACATAACCTCTAGATATCTGGAGCACTCCAGTGCCAAGTGAGAGTCACAAAAAGGAGGTCCCATACCCACACTAGGGCACTTTGATAAAGGACAGTTGCCAAATGGCAGCTTAGTCAGCTTAGTCACCAACTCCCCAGTTCGAGGTTGCATATCCAGAGCAGAAAGTAGCCTAGAAGAATGGATAAATAACAAAGCAGAAACAACAACAACAAAAGCTCAGAAGTGAGCTATTAAGACAGTGACCTCCGAAGGCATAAATGCAGAAGAGAATGACTCTAAAATATCTATCAGCTTTACCTCAGAGAAAAACACAGCTTGGGTAAAAACTCAACTAGAATTCCTAAAAAGATAAAACAAGAATTAAAAAATATATTTTTAAATGGAATAAGAGAGCTTCAGGGAAAAATGGGAAAGAAATAAGATCTGTAGAAGAAAGAATTAGAAAAGGAATTAATATCTTGGCACAAAAGTTACAAAACTTTGCATAAACAACAAGTTCTCAGAAAATTAGGATGCACCAAATAGGTTCCAATGATGTTATGTGGCAACAAAAGAAATATTAAAACAAAGTTGAGCCTGAAAAAATTGGAAGAAAAATGTAAAGTATCTTATAGCAAAAACAATTGACCTGGGAAATAGATCAAGGAGAAAAAAATTAAGAATCAGTGGACCACCTGAATACCAAAACCAAAATAAGAGCCTAGGATTAACCTGTTTTAAGAAATTTTTTAAATAAGCGCCTAGATTTCTTAGGACTAGAGGTAAAATGGAAATAGAAAGAATCTACCCATAAGTCAAAAAAACTTTAAAATGAAAACTCCCCTAAACATTATAGCCAAAATCCAGTTCTAGGGGGAAAAATAGAATGGAAAAAAATTGGAATACAATATTTCAGAAGCAAAAGATAAATTTGTAGTAAAGAATAACTTACCTAGCAAAACTGAGTAAATGGAGGAGGCTGGTGGAGGAAAGGGGTAGGAAATGGACTTTTAGTGAAATAGTGGATTTTCAGGCATTCTTGATAAAAAGATCAGAATTGTTGAGCAACTTTGACATTCAAATACAGGAGTGAAAAGAAGTAGAAAAAGGTAAATGTAAATAAACAATGAAAAAGGATTAAACCAAGATAAACTTCTTACATTCAAATATGTGCTCCCTCTGAGCACTATCTTTCAGGGTTCATAGAAGGAATCCAATTAGAGAAGGCCTGGGTCAAGTTCTATTATGTTGTGATGATCTTAAGAAAAGAATGGAAAGAAGAATATGGTGGGGCAATCTTTGAAGGAAAAGGAAGATAAGGGGAAATTAACTCATAATCAGTGCACAAGTAGACATCTATGCAAACAAGAAGGAGGGGATTGGCTGGGAGCCTCTGACACTTGAACCTCATTCTCATTTGAACTAATCAAAAGAAGGAAGAAATCATACTCACACACATACACAGAATTGAGTATAAAAATCCATTTCATTCAACAGAAAAATGAGAGGGAAAGGAGAGAAGGGATGGGGGGGGGGGGAGAATTGGAGGAGGATAAATTGAGAGATGAATGAGTCCTAGGCAAAACAAACTCTGAGGATGTACAAAAATATTTATAGCTACTTTGGAAGTGCAAAATATGAGAACCTGAGGGTGTATCTGGGGAATGTCTAAACAAGCTATGGTATATAAATGGAATGAAATACTATTGTGTCTGACCCTGACTAGGATAATGACCAACCAGGATTCTGTATGACTAATGATGAAAATCCTACCCATCCTCCTGATAGAAAGGGTGAAAGCTGAATGAGATAATTTTTTTTAAACCTAGCCAATTTGGAAATTTGTTTTGATTGATTCCTTATAGATTTATAATGGGTTTTGTTTTTCTTGTGTTCTCAGTGGTTAAGATTGGTTGGAAAGAATAAGAAAATAAATCTTGGCTGATTAAAGCAAATAAAATAGAAAAATAATAACGGAAATTTGGCAGAGGGGAAGGTTTAGAGGGAAAGATTAATTCTCTATTGGATCTGTTGAGTTTAAAATGCATAAAAGACATCTGGTTCAAGATATCCAAAGGGACTGGAGAAAAATAAAATATTATTTAAAGGGAAAAAAGGCAGTAAAGTTGTTCAAGACAAACTCAGGAGAGAGGTTAGGGCTGGATAAGTGGATTTGAGAATCATCTGAACAAAGATCATAATTAAGCTCATGATAGATGATGAGATTACCAAGCCAGATAATACCATAAAGGTGAAAAGAAAAGGGTCCAAGACAGATCTTCGGGGGTTGCCCAGTGTTAGTGAAGAACTAGCAAAGGAGAATGACATATAGGAAACAGCAATGTCACAAAAACCTAGGAAGGAAAGGCTATACAAGAAGAGAGGATGATCAACAGTCAAAGTGCACAGAGGAGTTAAGAAGAAGGAGGACTGAGAAAAGATGATGAGATCTGGCATTTTAGAGATCACTGGTGATCTTGAGGAGAATAGTTTCTCTTGCATGAGGCAGCTGGAAGCCAGTCTATTGAGGATTTAGAGTTCATTGAGGGCAGAGGAAGGGGATCCATTGATTGTAGGTGGCTTTCTCAAATTTAACAGTTCAGCGGAGAGAAGACGATAGCTAATAGTAAGGATTTGGAGTTTTGGCTTTTTTTTAAAGATGGAGAAAATATTGGATATGTTTGTAGGCAGCAGAGAATGAGCCAGTAGATGGGGAAAGACTGAAGACTAGAAAGAGTAGAGGAATCAGCCTGATGGAGAAAGTTATAATGGGATGAAGGAGAAAGGGGCCACCTTTTCATTGGAAATGAAAGTGAAAGAGATACTGAGAGAAGTGTGAGCTCTCAGAAGGGAGAAGCAAGAAGGGACTCTTATAAATGTTGGGGTGCAGGGTGGTTTGGTGAAGCATGAAGTGAGGGCTTCAGAAGAGAGATGTAGAGCGTCTGCCATGGGAGGATTGAGGAGGGACTCAAAGATTTGGAATCACTGTGGTAAGTAGCTGGTTACAGGAATGTGGAATTGTGTGGCTACAATGAGGGCCATGTTAAGATCTGAGATGTAACACAAATTTAAACAGTGCAATTTCATGACTTAAAGAAACTCCCTGTTCATTAACAAGTGAATAGGAGTGAAGGCACAAAAATAGTATATGACGATGTATTGTGATTGGGGCAGCTGGGGGTGGGGGGGTAACAGATAGGGCTTTGGCCTTGGAATCCAGAAGACTCATCTTTCTGAGTTCAAATCCAGACTAGCTATATGAGCGGGCATGTCATTTAATCCTGATTGCCTCAGTTCCTTATCTGTAAAATGAGCTAGAGAAAGACATGCTAAACCACTTTAGTGCCTCTGCCAAGAAAACTCCAAAATGGGGCCAAAGAGAGTCAAACATAAGTGAAATGATCATCAGGTGTGAAGGCAGAAAGTAATATAAGGTAGATGTTATTACCATAACTATTTTACAGATAAGGAAAGGGAGGCTAAGAGAGGTTAAGTGATTTAATCAGGGCAGTACAGCTAGCAAATTTCTGAGGCAGGAATGGCACCTCAGTCTTTCTCATGCCAAGTTCATTTCACCACACTGCCTTTTGGGGAGGCCTTATTTCGATGGGCCATTTTGGATCATCTCTCAGATCTTGACCTTAGTTTACCATGGCATAGCTGAGGCACCATTACTACTCAGTCAATGAATAACAGGCTTATCTAGTCATTATGATGGGTAGGGAAGAGATCATAAGCCATTTTGCCCCCATTTGACCCTTGTTCTTGGACACAATCAGCAAGGAGGCAAGGGAAATGTTATTTTTTCTGGTTCAAATACAGAAAATATTGTCACATACTCAACCCAAACCCAGGGGTTCACATTGCTCCATTTGAAACGTACCGTGACTGGGTGGTTATTTAATTCATTATTCAATCAGATATCAAAACTGAGGCTTGGTCAGAAAATTAGCTGCCAGCTTTAACACTGTGCACCATGATATATTAATAGTAACAGTTATCATTTATGCCTAGGACAACTGGCACTGTGGCAAGTGCCTATTATCTCATTTGATTCTCATAATAACCCTGGGTGGTAGATACAATTTTTTTTTTAAACCCTTACCTTCCATCTTAGAATCAATACTGGTTCCAAGGATGAAGAGAAGTAAGGGCTAGGCAGTGGGATTAAGTAACTTGTCCAGGGTCATACAATTAGGAAGTATCTAAGGCCAGATTCAAATTCAGGACCTCCTGTCATCTGTAGGCCTGATTCTAATTCACTGAGCCACTTGACTGCCACTGGAAAATACAATTATTATCCTCATTTTATAGTTGAGGAAATGTAGGCAATCAAGAATTATATGACTTGCTCTGCATTACACAGTTGGTAAGTATCTGAGGTGGGATTTTTTTTAATTGATTAAGAAAATTTTACCAAAGTTCCATGATTTCATGTTCTTTTCCTCCCCTCCTCTCACCCTCCTCCCATAGCCAACAAACAATTCTGCTGTGTTTTACATGTGTCATTGACCAAGACCTATTTCCATATTATTAATATTTGCACTAGAATCTACATCCCCAATCATGTCCCCATCGACCCATGTGATCAAGCAGTTGTTTTTCTTCTGTGTTTCTGCTCCCACAGTTCTTTCTCTGGATGTGGATAGAGTTCTTTATCATAGGTCCTGAGGTGGAATTTGAACTCAGGTCTATCCTGACTCCAGGTTCAGCACCACCTAGCTACATCAAAGAAAAGTCAGAGGAAAGCTCCTTCTACATAGATAGGGGGACTTAGGACCATGAATCTTGTTACTGGGCAGGAGCTTCTTTATCCAACTAAAGCTTCCTTGTCAGTAAGAGGTTGTACCTTTTCCAGAAAATCAACCAAGTAAAGTCATTCCTAAGAGAAAGATTAGGAATAGGAAGCAAAATAAATTTCTTGATAATAATTGTGCTCCCAAGCACTGTTGTGTGATCTCTGTGACCCCGTGCTTCTCTTCTCTTTAGCCAGATAATTCTAGAGGATGACAAGGATGACCAGAATCAGGGTGACCTAAAAAGAGTGGACCAAGACAAAGACACAGTCAAAGATAAAGACAAAGAAAAGATAGAGCAAGAAGCTGAAAAGAAAGAAGAAGGCAAGCAAATTAAGGAAGAACAGGATGAAGAAAAGAAAGATAGAGAGAAAGAAAATTATGCTCTCGAACTAGATACCACACAGTCACTGGTCAGGAAGTGTTTGATTTGAATGAAATAATTTTGACATCTAGGGTTAGCATTCTACCCTCATGTCCAGCTAATCCTCTTCTTTCTATCTACAGGAAAAAGGGCTAGAATCACTAAAGCTAGATGACATTCTTCTGAACAGTGAGACAAATCTTGTGGTGAGTATCTTGAGGTACCAGCATATGCCTTTGGTTGTCCATCTTTGGCACTCGTAATAGGTATAGAACCTGCCCATTTCTTCCATATACAAGTCCTTGGTGTAATACCTTTTGTGCTTCTCATACATATTATAGTTAGTAACATCCTTTTCTTACATGTTATACCATACAATTTCCCTAATACATGGCCTGCCCATCTCTTCTTCCAATGTTCAGTAATGTCTTTTATGCCAATTTTTATATACATTATAATTGCTAGCAAGCCCTAATTTCATGCTTCCCCCTGCATCTTTCCATCTCTTTCAAGATTGTTTGGAGATCATGATTACCATTGTATCATATTTTATCAGATGATTAGACTGGGCTCTTGCATCAGTGAGAATAGAGTGAAATCAGTGAAAAGAGCTCTGATATTTCTAAATGTGGTCTATCCCAATAGCAGGCTACTTGGTCTTAAGTCCAACTCATGTGTCTAAAATGGAAGGACTAACTTAATAATCTGCTCTTTCAATTGTATGCCAGAGATTAGGCAATACATGCTCTTTTTTATCCAATTTTTATCTTGCAGTGAAATTAAATAGTGTTGGGCCTGAAATTGGAAAGACTCATCTTTCTGAGTTCAAATCCAGTTTCAAACACTTACTAGCTGTGTGACCTTGAGCAAGTCATTTAACTCTCTTTGCCTCCATTTTCTCATCTATAAAATGAATTGGAAAAGAAAATGGCAATCTACTCCAGTATCTTTGCAAAGAAAACCCCAAATGGGATCATGAAGAGTTGGATACAACTGAAACTGGACAACATCAACAATACTACCCCCCCAAAAAAATGAAGCCCTCTTGGCTACTTAATTAGATGTGCCCCTTTGGAGGCATCATTTAAAATGTCTGCGTTGGTTTCTTCCTCTCCAAGATGAGAGATCTGTGCTCAATGACATCTAAGGATACTCTCAGCTCTGAATCCTATGACATGGTGATCCTGTCTTTCTTATTTTAATAGGAGAAGGAAAATGAGCAACATTGTCTGGGATTAAGTCCAGGGAAGCAATAATCTATTCAGTCACAAAGAATTGAAGCAAACAAATGATCCTGCCTGGACAGGACCTTAGTACCAAGTTCTTTGCATCTATGTGATGTCACAATCCCCATTCAAATCAGAACAGGTTCTGGATGTCTCTCTGCATGTTCCGATGGGTCTTGGTCGAGAATACTGAGGCACTTACAAAGTGTACCTATTTTGTGAGAATTCACAAGACAGTTTTGAAAACAGATGGCCTTTTATTCTTCACTCGAATGTTACAGGGTAGGAAATGGGGATAGAGAGGTGAAAATTTTTTATTATAGCCTCCAAGAGGTCCAACCTGACAAAAAAGCAAATGGTATGATGCAAGAGCTTCTGAGAGGAACCTAGGAATGGTCCAAAATGTTTTCCCCTTTGGCCAACAATGGTGGCCCAGACTCTATCACCATAAAGTCATTTCTTTGAGTTTATGAATGGCACTGAGCTGAGGCAGAGTAATTCATTAGAGATGACCAATCATTTCCTCTTTCTTGTGAACTTTTTTCCCAAATCCTTTCCTGGATTTGGGAGGGAGCAGGACTCTATAGAAAAGGGTTATAAGATTGATAGATTTTGATAGGGGAGAGGGAAACAGTTATTCAATCATTTCAGTTGTATCCAAGTCTTCATGACCCCATTTGGAGTTTTGTTGTTGTTGTTGTTGTTGTTTTGGCAAAGATAATGGAGTGGTTTGCCATTTCCTTTTCTAGCTATTTTACAGATGAGAAAATTGAAGTAAATAGGGATAAGTGATTTATTTGCCCAGCATCAAACAGCTAGTTAATGTCTGGGGGCTCATTTGAACTTAGGTCTTCTTGACTCTATGCCCAGCACTCTATCCTCTGTGCCAAGGTTAAGATAAGAGACTTTGAGAAGAAGAAAAGAGAGAAGAGGTTAGGATAGGGAAAAGAAGAATACTCCAAGGAAGAAGCATTTATTTCAGTTGTTTTTTTTTAACTCTTACTTTCTTAGAATCAATACTAAGTAATCTAACTTCTGACACTTCCTGTATGACCCTGAGCATTGGAAACAATATACAATATCAATATTATGACAGAAGACTAGGGTTTTTTTTTAATCAATAAGTATTGGTTCCAAGACAGTGGTAATAGCTAGACAATGAGGGTGGAAGTGACTTACCCAGGGTCACAAAACTAAGAAGTATATGAAGCTATGTTTGAACTCAGGACTTCCTGACTCTAGGCTTGGGTCTCTCTGCTAAGCTGCCCCTATCTCAGTTTTGAGTGACAATTGTATAAGTTAGAATTAGAACCCATTCACCCAAGTTGCAATCCGGATTTCATGTAGGGAGTCAGTCACCTGAAGTTCTTCCCTCTAGTGAGAGCATTCGCAAGAGAAATGGGATGATGCTAACCTTTGGATAAAGTTTCTTTCTTCCCATCCCCATGTCATACAATCCTGGCCATTCATTCTTCAACATTCTTATCTCTTGGATTTCTTTTTACAGAAACCACCTGTTGCCTTTGTAGAGATTGATTTGGAAGAACGTGTTGAAGAGGTAAAACATACAATCACACACACACATGTTATCTCACTTAGAAAGGTGAAGCTATTGTGTTTGGAAATTTGTACCCATTAGGATTTTCTTACTTGGCTAAGCATCATAGATTATTAGAATGGGAAAGGGACCTGAGAGGTTATTACCACATGGGAGAAGTCTCCTCTACAATAGCATGGTGTACTGAACAGATCTCTGGACTTGGATGTAGAAAGACCTGAGTTCAAATCTTGATCTTGGCTTCTTACTAGCATTTGTGAAATGTCAGGCACTGTGCTAAGTGGTAGAGGTACAATCAGAAACAAGCAAGACAGTCCTTGCTCTACCCCCGCCTCCCCCCAGTTTCGATAGAATAAATATCTGCTGCAAAAAACACATCTTCCACCCTCACACGTTTTGACTCCAGAGTCAAAAGACCTGAGTTCAAATCCTCTTCTGATGTTTTCTACCCATACTATCTTGAGTAAATCATTTATCATGCCTGGGAGTCAGCTTTCTTATTTTTAAATAAGAAGGACTAGATCAGAGAACTTCTGAAGTGTTCTCTAGCTCTTTATTTATGGATTCTTCATTGACCTTAAGAACCTTCTTGCTTGCCCTTCATCTTAGATCACACACTTAATCATTGGTCACAAACATTCTAGTATTCTACCTCAGTGATTTCTCACTAAACTAATTGTTTCAGTTGTGTCTGACCCTTGAGCCTATTCAAGCTTTTCTTGGCAAAGATACTAAAGTGGTTTGCCATTTCCTTCTCCGGCTCATTTTACAGATGAAGAAACTGAGGTAAACACTTGACCAGAGTAATACAGCTAGTAAGTGTCTAAGGTCAGATGTGAACTCATGAAGAGGAGTCTTCATGACTCCTGGCCTAACACTCTATCTACTATACTACCTAGTTGTACGCCTCCCCCCACTACCCCTAATCTATTGAGCCATAACTGTCCATCTGCCTTTAGCAGTGACATCATGGCCTGGTTTTATGAATATCATGGAGTAATAGGCACATTATACCAGAAGGGGTCCTGGGTTCTAGTCTTAGCTATGCCATTAAATTTTCATTTAAACTGCTTGACTTCTACAAGGCTCAATTTTCTCATCTGTGAGATGTGAACGGTAAGATTTCTAGGGCTCCTTTCATCTCTTAATAGTCCATGATGCTTCATTTAAAAAGGTCTGAAACAATCCTGAGGGACTTATGAGAAAGAATGCTATCCACATTGAGAAAAAGAACTGTGGGAGTAAAAACACGGAAGAAAAACATCTGATTTATCACTTGCTTATATGGGAATAGGATTTGGGATTTTGGTTTTTAAAAGATTACTACAAAAATGAATAATACGGAAATAGGTATTGAGTGATAATACATATATAACCCAGTAGAATTGCTTTTTCGCTCTGGGAGGGGGGGAGGGAAAAAACATGAATCATGTAACCATGGAAAGATACTTTAAAATAAATAAAATTTTAAAATAAAAATAAAAATGTCTGAGAATACAAATGGTGTAGTCACAGTTACAGAGTTGAGAGGGATATCTGGGGTTCTTTTCAACCATATTGAAAAATAATAAGGGATCTTGTATTTAACAGAGAAAGAAACAGACTAGAGAGAATAAGTTACTTAATCACATAATCAGTAGGAGAATCAGGATGTGAAGTCAGCTGTTATTGATTCCCAGAAGGCATTAGACTTCTCCTCCATATCATGCTTACAACTTACTCTATGTAAAGCCTTTTTAATTCTTAGAAAGTGGAAGCAAATTAAATGTTTCTTGATTCGAGAAGGGAGTGGGGAGATCATGAAATGAAAAACATAGATTGCAACCCATCTATGACTTAGAGTCATAGGATCATTAAACTACCCCTTCATATTGTTTTTCATTAATGAATTTTGATATTTACTTTATACCTCTCCCTTCTACTGTTGCATGTTAAATAGTTTTTAAAAATGAAAAACAAAATTGTCATAATGAATATGAATAGACCAGCAAAACAAATTTCCACACTGGCCATGTTTAAGAAGGGAAAGTATAGCTCATTCTGGATTTAAGTCCATTACCTCTCTAACAAAGGTCTCTAGAGCCATCAAGCTGCCCTTTATTTTATTTATTTGTTTGTTTGTTTAAGCCCTTACCTTCTGTCTTGGAGCCAATAATACTGTGTATTGGCTCCAAGGCAGAAGAGTGGTAAGGGCTAGGCAATGGGGGTTAAGTGACTTGCCCAGGGCCCCACAGCTAGGAAGTGTCTAAGGCCAAATTTGAACCTAGGACCTCCCATCTTTGGATCTGGCTCTCAATCCACTGAGCTACCCAGCTGCCCCCACTTTTGTTTTACTCTTTATTTTTGATATTTGGAAATTGAGACTCAAGAGTTTAAATGACTTGCCCATGGTCGCATAGGTAATAAATACAAAATCCATGAATGGAACTCAAGTCCTGTGACTCTTAAAGCCATATTCTCCACTGGACCAACCACACTGCTTCCAATGTGGCATTTGATATGCAGGAGAGGGAAAGGAGAATTTGAGAATTGAAGTATTCACGTCTTCATTGTGATATAGTGGATAGAGTGCTGTACTTGCAGTCAGGAAGACCTAGCTTCAAATTCTGATTCCTGATACACTTACTCTGTGATACAAGATAAGATACTTCACCTCATTGATTCTCAGCTTCCTCATCTGTAAAGTGGGGAGATTGGATTACCTAGCATCTGTCCTTTAAAGCAGCTTCTGGTTCTAAACCTCTGATCCTATGATCCCCTGGGAAAGTAGCAAAAGATGTCTTCTCTTTTAACTCTAAATAATTTTCTATGAAAACTTGGTTTGATGAAGAAAAAGCCAGCATGGTCTAATGAACAGATTGCTGAGCTTAAAATCAGGAAGACTTGGTCACCTATGACAGCAGCTATGCAAACATGAATGAATCAGTTTACCTATAAGCCTCAATCTAAGATCAGTTGCAACCTACATTAGTATAGGTGAGTTCCCACATGAACAATCTCATAGGTACTTGACACTTCACACTGAAAAGTCAGCAAATTTCAGTAAAAAGATAAACTAAGCTAATAGAATTAAGGGAATCCCATGAAGAAAAAAATACCGCTTTTGTAGAGATGGTCCATGACATGATGCAAAGCAGCTGAGGTGGGGTGTAGGAGTGGAAAAGATTCTCTTGCTGGAAAAATGTCAGTTCCTTTTTCAGTAGAAAAATAGCAAAGATACCACATTCAGTGTGCAAAGAGCCTGTCATTTGGGCCCTTATGGTCCTTATTAAGATAATAAATCTGTTTAGAATGTAGACTTCTTCCAAAGAGCTAGAAAAATGCTTCATAGCTAGTTCATATTTTTAAATTTAAATATGCTATGAAATAAAAGTATCATCCCATTTTAGAGGAATTGAAGGAAATAAAGGACTCACTGAAGGTTACGATCGATTAAAAAGCATTAATTATGCACTAACAGTATACCGAGTCTTACACCAGATACTGAGGATACAAATATAAAGAATGAAATCATCTCTCCTCGCAAAGAGTAGTTAGTGGTAGAGGTGCCTTGACTGGCAACCTAAGGGCTTCCCTGCCTAACTGAAGGGAAAGAAATGGCCCAAGCAATGACTTCCAAGTCCAGGCAATGGATTTGTGGGGAGGGGTCCCCAAACTTTAACAAACACACTCTAAACCAGTCTTTTCTGTTCCTATTCATTGTAATGATACACCACTTTGCAAAAAGAGTACTAGTCTGTCTTGCAGAAACTGGTGAGGCATATGACAATGTGATCACACCCAGAATGCCTCCTTACCTTCCTGTCCCCCACACCTGGGCTCAAAGGGCTTGGAGCCATATTAGAAGGTGGTATTGATCTCTGTTGGATGTCACTTATTTTCTATCTTATGCTTATGTTTCTTTTTGTTTACAAAACATATCTTTCATTGTTCAGAAAACTGAAAATACTTTGACAGAAGAGAAAGCATCCAAAGCAGACGCAGGAGATATTTCTGAAGATGAGTAAGTGATGTTTTGTTTTGTTTTTTTCTTCATGGAAAATGAGAGGTTGCTCAGTGGATAGAGAGCCAAACCTAGATGAATTTATGGGTTCAAATTTGGCATCAGATACCACCTAATGATGTGACCCTAGGAAAATCACTTAACCCCAATTGCCTAGCTCTTTCGAGGATTATAAAAAAATATGTCTCTGAGAGAAGAAGTTTCTTCTCATCCTCATGTAATTTCAGAGAGAGTGGGGACTATATACTCTAGAATTAGGTTATGAATTGAGTGTGTAAGGGGAAAAAAGGCTCCCATCATACCATAAAGATTAAGATCGAGGAACAAAGACACATTGTTAGCCCCGTCTTCTGATTTTTACCCTGAGATACTGATGGTTAGCACTTTCTTCACTGTTGCCAGAACTCAGGGGATAGAACACTGGACTTAGAGTCAAAACCTGAGTTCAAATGCAGTCTAAGACACTTCCTAGCAGTGTGACCTTAGGCAAGTCATTTAACCTCTGTTTGCCTCAGTTTCCTCATCTGTAAAAGGGGGATGATGACAGCACCTGCTTTCCAGAGTTGTGAGAACCAAATGAAATAATCACTGTAAAGCTCTTACCAGTGCCTGGCATATAGTAAGTGCTATGTAAATGTTAGCTATGATTATTATTATTTCTGGTTTCCCTACTTCAAGACCCCCTTAGAGGATTGTCTGAGTGTCCCCCATACCTTGTGCCCTTTCCATGAACCTTCTTGTTGATAACATATGAATGAATGGAAAAAAAGTGACTAAGTAATATGCCAAACACTGAGCAGTACAAGACAGAGAAAACTGATATTTTCTCAGCTCTCATGGAGTTCATATTGTAATGGATGAGGCAAATTATATGACAGTTCAGCTGGATGGAGGATGAATAGAAAAGCCTAGAAATCCCAAGGATGCTTCAGCAAGGCAGATGGTAAGGTCCAGGGCTTCTTATGGTACAAGTCAGATGGTAGTACCTGGCCATCTGGAGCATGTAGCACTCAGAATATGCAGTAAAGACTGTGGTTCATCCAAATATCTTGGCAGAGAAAAAGGCCTGGAGGGTTCCTGCATATGGGGGCACTACTGGGAAGGAGCATGAGAATCCTAGTGGAACGATGATTCTGGGCTCCCTTCCACGGGATGGGATTGGGGAGGAGATGTCAGGATACACGGAATTAAGGGAGATATTAGTAACCAGCCAGGTGTAGGGAAGGTAACATTGGCAAGAAGACTTGACAGAGAAAGGCACTCTGACATACTTAATTTCTTAGGCCCTGCAGCATTTGGAGTGACCTGGGAAAGAAAGGGAGAAAATATCCTCTTTTTCACCCTTACCACCCTCTGTGTTTTCTCCTCTTCCCTCTCCTCCAAACTGCTCTGGCCTGGCTCAAGAAAGGACTGACAGTGGCCCGGGGCTGAGGAGAGAGAAGGAATGGCAATTTCTTAAGCATTTGGAGGCAGCTAGATGGTATATAGATGGAGCATTTGACCTGGCATGAAAAAAAACAGACTTCTAATCAAGCCTCAAAAACATGACTAATTGTGCGACCCTGGGCAAATCACTTGATTTCTGTCTACTTCAGTTGCCTTATCTGTGAAGTGGGGTTGACCATGGCACCTACCTCCTAGGGTTGTTGTGAGCATAAAATAAGATATGTATAAAGTAGTTTGCAAACCTTAAAGCAATATATAAATGCTAGTTGTCATTATTATTGTTATTATTGTTTTCATGGAACTACAGGGAAACTCATTATTGTAGGTGGGGAGGACAGGAGGGGTTATTGTGAAATCAACAGAAAATATAACCATAACACAGTGTGCAAAGATTCTTACATAGTTTAATCCTAGCATTAAAATAGTCCTCTTGTTTTTGGATTTCCTCCTGCTAAATTTGTCTTAAAATTACCTCACCTCTAGGTTCCCAGATGTGAATTTGCCCAGTCAGGTTACTGAGTTTCCATTCTTTGAAAACTACTTGTCTAACTCTCCATTACTACATGAGAAGTTCTAGGGGTTGGGCAGGTTCTTTCCCCACATAGTTCCTGAGATTCATTAATGGTTTCTTCTGTACTAAATCTTCCTCTTCTCAGGGACGAGCAGGAAAAGATTTTTCCCTTTATGGGCACCAAAGTTATTATGCCTCTCTCCTGATTGACTTACAAGGTTTTATTTTATTTTATTTTATAAAACTTGCCCTTGGTCTGGGGAGGAGGAGGAGGATGTCTCCATACTTAGAGGTCTTAAAGGGTTCTTTGGGATGGAATATTACTGTGCAATAAGAAAAAGGATGAGCAAGTTAAATTAAAAAAAAAGCTCTCTGATTAAATTGCATTTGTCATTTATGAAGGATGGGAGAAAAACCTTCTCTTCAAACTATATATATAAAACAAGAACAGATATATATATATATATATATATATATATGTGTGTGTGTGTGTGTGTGTGTGTGTGTGTGTGTGTGTGTGTGTGTGTGTGTGTGTGACTGCACTATATAATAGTAAAGCAGACCATTCTGATGGCACAGCTGACAATTAGGTTTAATGTAAAAATGCTGGGGAAGTGCTCAAGCAAGTGAAGAGAATGTTAGATTTTTGGAACTTCTTGTATTTAAGACAATGGTAGAATTGGGTGGGGGGATAGCAAAAGCTTAATGCTTCCTCACTCTGCCTGAATAAAATGCCCTGCCTAGCATAAACATGAGGCAGTACTTCTATTAGAGAAGGGCTCAAGAGAGTGTTTTCCATCATTGATTTCCCAGCAAAAATTCACTTTTGCTTGGACTCAAAAATACCAAGATTGTCTTCTCATTCTCCAGAATGAAGGGTTAAACTAGACTGGGGCCAACTAAGTGAGATGACTATTTTCCTCCTTCTGTTTTTAATGAATCAAATGCTGAGGAACCTGCTCATGGAAAATACCAAGAGTTGGGCCAGACAGGATGAGACCTTATTGATTATTTGCCATCTCATCAAAGTGCTGGGCAATACTAGAAACTTGAAATGTTATGGTCTCTCCAACCCCCCATGACTCATTCTTTCTTTTTATCTGAAACAAAGATTTTTCATTGTCAAGGAAGTGTATGTGCACTCAGAAATGGAAAACTTGGAGGGGGAATTTCAAGGTCTTTGGATCTCCCATCATTGCCAGGATGTAAATTAACTCAGAGCAACAGCCCTGCCTGAGCTGTCACGTTTCAGATGGATGATTCGAAAGGGAAGCAAGGCTATTTTTTCACCAGTGCCCTGAGGTCCGTCTAGATCTGTTTTTGAGCCAAACCATCATCGATGAGAAAAAGGAGAGAAAGCTTAATCTCAATTTTCCATTTCTTATTATATTATTCTTGTATGAGATCTTTCCTGCTAACCTATGATTGCACATAGTCAGTTCAATCTGCTTCCCTGAGATGAGAGCCTAAGGCCATGTTCTAGGAAGGGGATATATTAGCTTGGGGAAGGCTCGAGGGGAATGTGACAGTTATCTTCAAGAATCTGAAGGGCTGGGATTCAACTTGTTCTCTTGGCCCTAGAGGACAGAAGTGGGAGCAATGGGTATAAATTTTAAAGAGGTACACTGAAGCTAGGTTTCAGGGAAAATCTAATAATTCATTGGGGCTGTACAAAAGTGAAATGAGCTACTTCAAGAGGTGGTGGGCTCTCTTTCTCTGAGGTTCTTCAAGCAAGTTGAGAGGATGCTCAATCAGGTATGAGTTGGACTAGGTGATGATCTCCAAAGCCCTTTGAAATCAGATTCTGTGATTGTATCCTGTCAGCTTCCTTCCTGACTACTTCCTGTTTTCAGGAAAGTTCTCGGAACCTCTGTTTAGCTCAGAGCTGGAATGATCCTTTGTTAGAGAAGGAAAAACAAAAGCAAACAGCGGGATCCTATAAGAACATGCCTCCCTTCTTTCCACTGTTGTTTCCTGGCCCTTCCTCCCTACCCCTTCTCACCCCTACAACTAGGTTTGCTGCCCCTTCCTGGAACTGGTATTTCTTTCAAGGACTGCCCAGTAAATCAGTTCCATTTCTCTTCCTTTAAAAAAATTCTTTTTAATTAAACTTTTTTTAACTTTAATTTTTTTAAATTACACATAGAAACAAGTTTTTAACCTATCTGACATTCTGTTGCCCTGAGACTTCAATAATCTGGTTTTCTACACAGATAGCTTAACCTGAGATGGGTACCACTCAAGAAAGAAGGGACAGGCCAATGCTGATTGGCATGGAGCCTCTTCAGAAGGGGGCCTTCTGTTGATGCTTAATGACTAGAGCCTGTTTTCCCAGCTCACTCATACTCCTCTTTGTCCTCCCACCTTGTTCTTCCTCAGGGTTGGCAAACATTTTCCTTCCATACTTCTCCAAGAAAATCCTTCCTCTGCTTGCCAGTCTCCCTGGCTCTGAAGACTCAGCCATTCATCTCCTAGCCAAGAGACTAGCTTTGAAATAGCTCTTCTGAACCCTAATAAAAAACAATTTGGGCTTAAGGGTTTGTCAGTATATGGCGAGAGAGGTTAAAAGGAAAGCCAATAGAACTAAAAGAAATGTGAACCTGTTCCTGGGGCTCCCTTTAGGTTAATTTTATTGATGGATTTGACTTTGGGGCTGGAACTCTTAATGGTCCCTGCAACCATCACAGATAGATGCTTATGCTCTCTTTAGTTGAGTGATGTGAGGAGCAATAAAAGTTGGGGAAGAAATCTAACTAGTAGCATATGAGAAAGACAGAGAGAGATGGATAGAGAGGGAGACAGAGACACATAGAGAATGTGTGTGTGTGTGTGTGTGTGTGTGTGTGTGTGTGTGTGTGTGTGTATGTGTGTGTGTGTATAGTAGTGGAAGAAGGAGGAGGAGGAGGAGGAGAGGGACACTGGAGAGAAGGGAGAGATCACTGCAATGAGAAAAAGTTCCTCAAAGTAAGCTGCTGTTCCAGGTACAACCAGTGGGCAGAGGAGCAGACTTAGGTTTACTATTGCTCAAACTGTTTTCTCCCCTCCTTGTGGTTTCCAGATCAAAGACCTTGTGGATATGCTGTTTTCCCGTCTCATCCAAGAAGAAGTCAAAAGAAAAAGCATAGTAACCTCATTAGAAGGTAAATAGAACTCTAAAAGGGCACATGATGCCATTGTGAAAGAAGGGCAGAATGAGGGGCAATGTGCTTGAGAGAACTAGAGGTATCATCAGTTTGGTCTTTCCTTTTCCTGAAGCCTAGTCAGTCACCTTAGGCCAAGTTCTCCTCTCTCCTCTCAATCAGAAAAGCTCCTCTGGTCTTGGGCTGTTCCTGTTTCCTATAGTATGGTCAGCAACCTGTCCTTTTTGTTTTTCAACTTTTGGGAGGACCAAACTCCATGGGAATGAAGATCCCCAACCAAAACAATATGGTGTCAGATATCTGCCTCTTAAAGGGGGACAGCCCTCAAGCTTAAGGTGGGGGCTGGTGAAGGGGGTGGGGGATTATTTACACGTACTCCTTGTATAGAAGGGACAAAAATAAGCAAGTGTCACTGTGTCCCCTGTATGTCCATCTAACCCCGTTAATGGTTGAAGGATTAATTGGGAGTGTGATGTGGAAGAAAATTAATATGAAAGTAGTCCTTTAAAAAAAACAACCAATTGATTGAGTGGTGAATGTGATGTTTTTGTAGGAAAAGAAGAGAAACTGAGTTCAACTTTAGCTTCCCTTCCTGCTCATCTCCAGCGAATTCAGAAATCCCTCAATTTATATCAACTTGTTATACGGAATTGTTATACAGAATTTTGAATGTCTAGAAATGATAAAATAGGGATCTAATTGATTGTGTGTAATGTGAAGAGTCAAGCTCGAGGTATTTCCAGGTTACCACATCATGCCTTAGACAATAGCACCTACTGGCAAAACAAGGTTTTACAGGCAGCAGTACCAGACTGTGCTCTCACTTAAGAGGACAAAATCTCTGTGGAATAAGGGAATGTTGAAGCATAGACACAGTTCCCATGGGGCTGAGTTTAGGGAAGTGATGGGAGAGGAGAAATTCTTGAGTAGGGAAGATGCTGCCAAACACTCCCAGTAGGGACGGAATTGCTCTTGGGTGTGACGCATCTCCATCTCACCTCCCTTAAAGTTTTCAATTCATTCTGTTTGAAGAGTCTTTGGCATGGGAACAGATTTCAGAATTTACAAAAGGAGCCAATGGAAATCTAAGATTCACTGTGCAGTGAATTTGGCTGCAACGTATCTGTTCTGTAACGAAAGACACTAATATTGTGACCACCTTTGATTTTAATTCTCCCCTTGGACATCAGAGGAGTGCAAACATCTGACCCCCATTATATATTCTCCAAGAGGCTCTGCCCTGTGACCCAGGAATATCACAGCTGTCTCTGGCACCACTTTCCTTGCTGTGCAGCAACCAAAGGAATTTCCTTGCTCGTGCTTGCAGTGGGAGAGGAGGACTAAGGCCAAATTAGCACAGTTGCTCAGGGAGGACCCAAAGCAGAAAAGCAGAGCCTAGGATAAAGATCTGGGGTGGCATTATATTGGGATAGCCATCAATGGAGGGTTATACAAGATGGCACCATACCTCCCCATAGGTCAAAGAGCAAGAAACACTCACTTTATCATCACAGGCAATGATACATCTCTACTCAAGAACAGATTCAACTCAATCTAAGATGATCTTAGAGTCATAGATTTAGAACTAGAAGGAAACTTAGTGGTACAGTGGAGAGATAACTATTCAGAGGACATGAGATAAGCCTTAACTCTGAGCCTTCTTACCTGGCTAGACTTGGGTAATTTGTTGAATGTCTCTGGGCCTCAGTTTCCTCATCTGTTGAACTAAATGGACTTGGAGGTTTCTCCCAACTCTAGATCGGTAATCCTTAGAGGCATCTAGTTCCACTCCTATTATTGTCTCTTATAAATTCAAGAGAGAGAGGGAAGAATCCACAGAGAAGGAGACTCGATTGCCTTTTCAGAGTTTTCACACAGAGGATGTGGGAGAGGGGGTGGGTCAGAATCTAGCTAGGCTAAAAGCTAGCACAAGCACATGCTAGGCACAGATGCTTGTTTTCTCTGTGTGCAGGGAGCTGAATGTTATCACTATCACAGAGAAGGGCTCTGACCAGGTGGACCAGGAGCGTTGCTCTGGGACAAGCCAAGACCAGCTTGAAGGGGCCACTTTTGCAGAAGATGAGTTGGGGACCTCCCACAAAGAATTAAAATCTGAGAAAAAGAAAACAGTTGAAATGGGGAAATGCTTAAATGTTTCTATTTGTAGCCTGGGGAAAATCCAATACAATATATAGGCTTGAATTTACATAGATGATAAAGTCGGAAACCAATCCTCTCTCTGTGATTTCAAAAGTCAAGCTTAAGATATTTGGGGGGGGCTTCTGTGAAACATTAGATAGCAGCATGTATTTGTAAATAGCCTAGTTCTAGCAGGCTTTGTAAATCCCCAGAACAAAAAAAAACGTTAGACCAAAATCCCACAAGCTTTTGTACATGTGGATTCAAGGGATGGGTCAGGGACTCCTCAGATGCTTTTAGGAAAATCAAGAGTGCCTGTCATCAAGATGAGATCTATACTTTTGCCAAGAAGACTCTGATGATTTACTTCTATCTGGTCTTCCTGGGATGACCAGCCCTGCAATCAAGGAGCAAAAATATACAAAACCAATCTCGCCTTTGTAAACTCTAAGTAAGTCAAATTGAGTCCTGATACGCATTCCCTGGAATCATGGTTAAGGGGACTGGAAGGAAGAGTCGAGAGCTTCTGGAAGCACAGCACCTCAGTGAGACCCAGAGATGAGATGTATGGCCAGCTTTAGATTAGAACAGGTAAATAGAGCCATCTAATATACTGAGTGCAGAGGTGGGAAAAATAAAATCTATTAGGGAGGCCCTCAATAAGGGCTATTTTGCATGGCTTTAAGGAAGCTGCCATTTTTAACTTTCAATCTCAAGTTCTTATGAAGTTAAAAAGTAGAGACCCATCCATAAAACATGTCTATTCATTTAAAAGCATTCTGGTCTGGTTCCCTCCTATCCGAAACTCTTTCCTAACATTTCTAATGCTTTCCTGACTATTCCAGTGGGCATGTTCTGGAGAATTATGGGCCATGAGAATCATCTGAACACACTCATAGTATAAAACAATAGTTCCCAAACTTTTTTGGCCTACCACCCCCTTTCCAGAAAAAAATATTATTTAGCCCCCTGGAAATTAATTTTTTAAAAAATTTTAATAGCAATTAATAGGAAAGATAAATGCACCTGTGGCCATCACTGCCTCCTGGGATTGAGGCAGCACCCACCAGGGGGTGGTGGCACCCACTTTGGGAATCAAAATATCTTTAAAGACTGCTTGGATCTTCCTGCTGAGTATGTTTTGGTCAGACGTCAGATGTCAGACAACCTTCACATAAGCCAAGAGAACAAGCAGTATATTTGGCAAACATTTTATTTTGTGTAGCTCATTTTTCTCCACAACACAACAAATGCTCAACTGGTATTAATGACTTCATTAAACATTCTGCTGCCTCGGGTGCTCAGATCAGCAACATGGTGTATTTAGTGTATACAGAAGTGTGGTCCAGGGACTCCTGTGGGTCCTCAATACATTTTGGGGGTACATTAGGTCAACTTAATTTTCGAGACTACTAGGATTTTTAATCTCAAATACAGTAAATATCAATAACAGTAATTATTTTATCTTTCATTTTTAAAAACAGTTCATACAAAACACACTTTCATATTGGTCATTGTCATAAGAGCACACTCATACATAAGCAAAACCCCAGAATAAAACCATAAATACACTGATGTGAAAGATAGTATACTTTGATCCTCATCCACCCAACTCCAACAACTCTTTCTCTATTGGTAGATAGCATTCCCCATCATAAACCTTTCAGGATTGTCCCAGATCATTGCATTGCTTCCTCAATAATTTTTTTTAAACCCTTAACTTCTGTGTATTGGCTCTTAGGTAGAAGAGTGGTAAGGGTGGGCAATGGGGGTCAAGTGACTTGCCCAGGGTCACACAGCTGGGAAGTGTCTGAGGCTGGATTTGAATCTAGGACCTCCTGTCTCTAGGCCTGACTCTCAATCCACTGAGCTACCTAGCTGCCCCCTTTCCTCAATAATTTTTAAGAGTATAAAGGCATAGAAGAAAAACAACTGCTTGAGCACATGGGCTAATGGGGATATTATTGGAGATGTAGACACTAAATGATAACTATAGTCCAACTATCAATAATATGGAATTAGGTCTTAATCAATGATACATGTAAAACCCAGTGGAATGGTGTGTCAGCTAAGTGGGGTTAGGGGAGTTTGGGGGAGAGGGAAAGAACATGAAATATGTAACTATGGGAAATATTCAAAATAAACATTTAAAAAGAAGAGTATAAAGGGATCCTGAGAACAAAAAGTTTGAGAATTACTGATGTGGTGGGAAATGGGGTAGGCTTAGAGTTATGAAGACCTAGACTGGAGGCAGCTGGGTGGCTCAGTGGATAAAGCCAGGCCTACAGCTGGGAGGTCCTGGATTCAAATTTGGCCACAGATACTTTCTAACTATATGATCTTGGACAAATCACTTCATCCCCATTGCCTAATCCTTACCACTCTTTTGCCCTGGAACCAATACACAGTATTCATTCTAAGATGGAAGGTAAGAGTTAAAAAATAAAAAAATCTAAATAGCTTTGAGTTCTACTCCTGACACCAGCTATATGACCCTGGGCAAGTCATTCAATCTCTTAGTGCTCCTGTAACTTAAGAAAATAATTGAAAATCCAGATTATATATAATATATTTGTATATATATACACACACATATACATATATACATACACATACATATATAAATAAATAGATATATAAATTTCGTGTATATATATAATCAATTCAGGGGTGTATTTACCCGAAACTTCTCCTTCATACTGAAGGTAGTTGGTGTGTAGTATGTGTGATTTTTTTTTTAAACCTCACCTTCCATCTTAGAGTCAATACTGAGTATTGGTTCCAAGGCAGAAGAGCAATAAGGTAATTGGAGTTAAGATTTGCCCAGAGACACACAGCTAGGAAGTGTCAGAGCCAGATTTGAACTCAGGAACTCTCATCTTCTCTCTTCCACTGAGCCACCCAGCTGCCTCTCTGTGTGATGTTTTAAGAGGTAAGAATCTTGGTCTTTATTCTGAAATTCTTTGGGTAGCAAAAAGTTTTAAGACCAACTTCTAAAGGAGAATCAGTTGGCCAAAGATCATCAAACTCATCTAGCTTCTGGAAATGAGGTCTCTGTTTGATATCCAGAAAGACCTTGCTGGAATGACTTCTGCAGCCTTTCTTCCTAGTACCTGCCTGGATTTTCCAGGTGGTAATTGAAATAGAAGTCAAAGTGCTTCATTTCCTGTGTGGAGAGGCCAGCTAAAAAAAGGTTCCTTGGTGAATCTTCAAACCAAAATCAGGAGGCATGTACATGTTGGATTTCATTGACTGATGTCCAGTAATCTACTCCCAGAGTTGGAGGGTCACCAAACTTCCACAGCAAGAGAGCAGTTCTCTCCTTGCACCCGTGGAAGTTTTCTGGCTAGCCTCTGGTTTTTATTTTTTGTTTCAGGAGGCACGTACATTTTGGGTTTCATTGACTGATGTCCAGTAATCTACTCCCAGAGTTGGAGGGTCACCAAACTTTCACAGAAAGAGACCAGTTCTCTCCTTGCACCCATGGAAGCTTTCTGCCTAGCCTTTGGTTTTTTTGTTTTGTTTTGGCCTTCAAGATTACCTACTCTTTCTAATAGTCACCAGAAAAATGGACATCTCCCAGATGGAGAGATAAGAACAAGGAAAGATAGGTGGAACGGTAAGACCTTTTGAAAGAGAAGAAACCATTAAATTCCCAGGGAGATTTTTTTTTTAAAGTCACACACTCTGCATTAAAAATAGTTACTCAAAGCTAATAAAGAAGGATTCTATCCCCGATTCAGTTGTTTGGTTCATTTCAAGAGTCATAGGGGAAAGAAGACTGTAGGTCTACGTGCTGGACATTTTGAGCACAGACTTGACCTTCACAGCCAACCTACAATTCCTGTCTAATCCAGTTTACTGTTTTAAGAAATCGTTTTTTCCCCCCTTCAAGGGTGAGTAGACCCAAGATAATCATGAGAATCTAAGTTAAAAGCCAAGAGCTTCAGTGGGATCAAATTAGAGCTGTGAAAGGAATTCATCCTAAAGAAGAGTCAACAGAGAACTTATCAGTATCAGAATACTGTCTGGTATTTCAGAATGAAACTGGGGTAATCAGATGACTGTTTAAATTTAGTGAGTGAACTTAAACCCAAGTTGACACACAGGATGCATGTGAGTAATCTCATATCCTCCTCCTCTGTGGTGCTTATCATGTGCCAAGGGTAGGCATTCAAAGCCCAAGTATTACCCTAGTAAGCAGACAGCCTCCGGCGTGGAATGAGCCAGCATTCTTTCCCAGGGGGTCACTCATGATGAGTCTCTAGAAAAAGGCCCTTGATTAATCTTGGGTCCTAGTGACGCTCTCTATTCTAACCTGCGGTTTTACTATGAATATCCACCAACAAGTCTTCAGTCTGGTCATGTGGCGTCATTCTTCCCGGGGCCATTGGGACCTGTGTCTGATGTCGTTTCCTTCATGGCTGCTGACTGTATTCATCCTCTGTTCTTTGGAATGGAGCCGTGTTGGCATGGAGTGCCAGTGTCTCTTTTCATCTTGACCTCTCCTGCCTACGCTGTCATAAATTAAAGAACCCAAAGCAAACCTGATGGAATCCTCTGGAGCTACTCAAAATGGCAGGAATACAGACTATAGTGATGAATGAAATTTATATATGAAGTAACACAAAGTGAAACAGACCACATCATAGCCCACCTACATTGAATATGACTATATAAATGAGACCAAAGCATAATGGTCTTGTATCGCATCAGGGCATCTTCATATGGACTTGGTTACATGGTTTTGGTGTCATGAAGCTGGAAAGGACTTTAAAAGTCATCTAGTCTAACCCCATCATTTTAATTTGTGAAGAAATTAGGCTCAGAAAGGTTAAGTAATTTGCCCAAATATCAATAATATGGAAATAGGTCTTGATCAATGACATGCATAAAACCCAGTGGAATTGCACGTTGGCTATGGGAGGGAGTGTGGGAGGAGGAGAGGGAAAGAACATGAATCATGTAACCATGGAAAAATTTTCTTAATCAATTAAAAAAAAAAGTAATTTGCCCAAAGTCACTTAGTCTAATCTCTTCATTTTATAGATGATATAACTGAGGTCCAGAGAAGTGAAGTGACTTTTCCAAGGTCATTCAAGTATTAAGGAGAAGATTAGGGATTCAAGTCCCTTCAGCATCAATAATAAGTCCCTCTCAGACCCTCATTTGGAGAAAGTGATCATTCAGCCTTGCCACTTTATTCCTTTTCTGGTTCCAATTTTGACTCTATGCCTCTCCCTTTTTTTTAGTTCCCTTTTATGCAGAGTCTTCACTCATGAGAATGTAAACTTCTTGAGGACAAAGACTGTCTTTTCTTTTTTTTTGCTTTTATTCATACAGTATCCCCAGAACCTAGCCCAGTGTCTGGTTAATAGTGCTTACTAAATGTTTTGTTAACTCTAACTCCAACAGTTCTTTCCACTGTATGAAATTCAGTTTAATATGATAATTCCATTTCACAAATTAGTTTGAGGCTATTGAGAACTGCAATAATCACAAAGATGGATAATAAGTAGTTCAATCTTGAGTGACAGTGCACCTAGGACAATGATCCTGTGAACCCAGAAAATATTTGTTATTTATTCTTGTTTTTAAAGGTCTGAAGTTTTAAATATTGATAGTGATTTAAAACATTATAGGGGGACTTCTGGGTTAAGATCACTGCAGAGTAGAAGCAGGGTGCTTAACTCTCCCAACCAACCCATACATGATACCTCAAAAGGACACAAAAACCAAATCCAGATGAACAAAGGGACTATACAATAGAGCACAGCATTGAAGGTACATGGGATTTGGGCATTTCCACACTATAAGGGGGTAAAATAACTCTCACTAAAATGTGAGCTGATTAATCTGCCCCCTCCACCTACAGTCCCAGAGCCAGTGCACAGGAGTTAGAGCAAGTGTGGGGCATGCACTAAGTTCTTGGCAGCTAACTGGGATCACCAAGGGCTTGCCCCTGAGAGCAGCTAGACTTAAGACCCTAAGAGGCTAAAGAATGTGGACTTTGAGGATGAACCTTGAGCATAGACCTAGAGCAGAGGGGTGACAGACTGTGGAAGCAGCACGCTAAGACTCATAAAGGAACCTCAGGCAGAGGAGCAAGCAAAAGGACCACCAGGAGGCTTGACCCTGAGAACAGCTAGACTTGAGATCCTAGGAGCCTAAAGAGCACAGACCTTGGGGGCGAGGATAAAGCTGAGAGGGGCAACACTGTGCTGTGATTCAGGCAAAAACTGCTCCACAGTTCCATACACAGAGAGCCTACCCACCTCACCCTGACTTCTGACTGAGAAGGAAAAACCAACATAATAATGGCAAGCAATGCCCAAGAATTAACCAAGAGGAAAAAATAAGAGGAAAGCCTTAACATTTGATAACTTTTACACAGAAAAAAATACAGACAACAGAGCAGACAGCTCTGTAGGAGGATAAACAAGTAAACGCATCCAAACCTTCCCCCAAAACTGAAAACTGGTCACAAGCTCTTGAAGAGTTCAAATCTGAGATCATGAGAAAGATGGAAGAGATTTGGCAAGAAAAGTGGGAAAGAGATCAAGGAAATTAACAGGTCAAAAAACAGAAACTCCCAATTGGAAAAAGATGCCCCCAAATCAAATGAAATGATAAGCAAATTGGAGACCCAAATTAAACAGCAAGAAACCAAGATAAACCAAATCAAAAAGGGAAATCAAAAGATTATAGCAGAAAACCAATCTCTAAAGACCAGAATTAGGCAAGTAGAAGCCAATGATCTTGCAAGACCTAATAAAGCAAAGTGAAAAGAATGACAAAATAGAAGGAAACATGAAATATCTCACTGAGAGAATGACAGATCAAGAAAGCAGATCTAGAAGAGACAATTTGAAAATCATTGGTTTTCCTGAAAAATCAGAATTTAATAGAAATTTGGACACCATACTACAAGAAATTTTCCAAGAAAACTGCCCTGATGTTCTTCAACAAGAAGGCAAAATAGACATTGAAATGACCCATAAATCACCCTCTACACTAAACCTTCAAAAATCAACCCCCAAGAATATAATTGCCTTGTATTCAATATATATTCAAAAATACATTTGTTCAATAACATAAAATTACTCTGTGATCTTGGGCAATTCAGTTTTATGTCTTTTGGCCTCCATTGTTTTATTTATAAAATGATGAATGGACCTCTAAGGTCTGTTTCAACTCTAGCTCCTGTAACATGAACTTAGATGATGCTATGATACATTGATAAACAGAGTCCTCTAGTGGTTAGGTTACCACATTGCTGCTTTTATATGGATTCATATTTATTCTCTTTTTACAATTATATGGTCATCGGACTTTGTAAAGGAAGAAGAGGGAAGTTTTGTGCTCTGATGAAGCTATTGATGAGTTTTAATTTCATGTCTTATTTCTAAGGAAAAAGAAGTTGCTTTTTCTTGGTCACCAATTGGTAGGTACAAAAATACATTTTTTCATCTTCTTCCCTTCCTTCCTTCTTTCCTTTCTTCCTTTCTTCCTTCCATCCTCTTTTCCTCCTTCCTTCTTCTCTCCCTCCTCCCTCCCTCCCTTTCTTCCTTTCATGGCAAGAGAACATCCTATGCATTATTTCATTTGGTCTAAAAAAACCCTGAAAGAAAGGTAGGAAAGGCTTATGGATATACAAACAGAGGTATAGAGAAGTGTGCCCAAGGTCAAAACAGTAAGCTAAATATCGGTAAAATAACTACTCTGCAAAAAATTTTTGTTAGGTACTGATACCTAACGAATATTTCCCAATATGAGTTTAAATTTTTACAACATAGAGAGGGAAGCAGTCTTATGTTATTTAATTTTGTGTATTTTAATTTAAGCAGGGTCCAGCCTATTTAAAGGGTAGAATTGGTTCTGGGGGTAAACCTAATACCAATGGATGGAAATTGTGAAACAGATTTCATCTTTCCAATTCTTTGCCTCCACAAAAAAGCTGCCTTTTCTCCTACTTTCCTGTTATGTAAGATAGATTTCTGTACCCAACTAATTGTATATATTCTTCCTTCATTGAGCCAAATCCAGTAAGAATGGGTTTCAAATGTTCCTCTCCCCACCTCCCCTATCTTCCTCTCCACTGTAAATGCTTTTACATGCCTCTTCCCCTTCTCCCAGTGTGTTCCTTTTTCTCACCTCTTTATTTTATTTTTTTAGATATCATCCCATCATATTCAACTAACATTCTTGCCCTCTGTCTATGTATACTCCTTCTAACTGCCCTAATAATGAGAAAGTTCTCAGGAGTTCCAAGAATCATCTTCTCATGTAGGAGATGTAAACAGTTTAACCTTATTGAATGTCTTTTTTTAAAAAAAGAACTTTACCTTACATCAAAGGCAGAAGAGTGGTAAGGTTTATGAAGTTATGAAATATCTGTGACCAAATTTGAACCCAGGACCTCCCATCTCTGAACTTGGCTCTTCATCCACTGAGTCACCTTGCTACATCCTTGAATGTCTTTTTATTTCTCTTTTTCTGTTTATCTTTTTATGCTTCTCTTAAGTCTTGTATTTAAGAATCAAATTTTCCATTCAGCTCTGTTTTTTTAATCAAGAATGTTTGAGGCTCCTCTATTTCATTGAATATCCATTTCCCCCACTGAAAGATTATAATCAGTTTTACTGGATAGGTAATTCTTAATTAAAGTCCTGTAATAATTAAAATCACAAGGTTGCTAGTAGCTTTATAACTTTCTTAAATCAAAGTAGTAATAGTAAAGAGATGGAAAAGTTAGGAAAGAGATAGAGAGGTATTTAGCTTACTACTCTATTGGCCTCTATGATGGGCTGATGCTCACCACCAACATGAGTTCATCTAGCCTCCATACTCCAGCCAGAAGATCCCCTAAGACCTCCTGGTCCCCACTTATAAGCTGTTTTCTCCACCCACTCGCTCTCACACATCACATCTGAGGAACCAAACATAGTTTCTTTTTTTTTTAAGCATTTATTAATATTTTTTAAAAGTTAACATTGTTACATAATTCATGCTCTTACTTTCCCCTTCACCCCCTGATTTCCCCCTCCCCCCCCCATGGCAGATGTGTATTTCCACTGGTTTTAACATGTGTCATTGATCAAGACCTATTTCCAAATTGTTGATAGTTGCATTGGTGTGGTAGTTTCGAGTCTACATCCCCAATAATGTCCACCTCAACCCATGTGTTCAAGCAGTTGTTTTTCTTCTGTTTCCACTCCTGTAGCTCTTCCTCTGAATGTGGGTAGCGTTCTTTACCATAAATCCCTCAGAACTGTCCTGGGTCATTGCATTGCTGCTAGTACAGAAGTCCATTACATTCTATTTTACCACACTGTATTGGTCTTGTGTACAATGTTATTCTGGCTCTGCTCCTTTCACTCTGCATCAATTCCTGGAGGTCTTTCCAGTTCACATCAACCATAGTTTCTTAATTTGCCTGGGCCACCCAGAGGAGCAGTGCCTGTGGAATCAGTTTTCTATCTCACTGGTTCCTTGGTTCTTTAATTTCCTTTCTCTGAAGACTTGTCTATACCTGAATTTACTCAGTGGTCTTTGACCTCCAGGTTACTGAGAGATGATGTTAAAAAAAATAAAGCAACATAATGGAGAAAGAAATTCTCTTCCAATAGTCCTTTGCACTCTAGAATATCATATTCCAGGCCTTCTGATACTTTAATGTGGAAGATGCTTAATTTTGTGTTATTCCTGACTGTGACTCCATGATAACTGAATGTTTCTTTTTGACTGCCTGCAATATTTTCTCCTTCACTTGAGAATCCTGGAATTTGTTTATAATATTCTTGGGAATTGTCCTTGGAGATCTCTTTTAGGAGGTTATTGGTGGATTCTTTCAATTTCTATTTTACCCTCTTTTTCTAGAATATCATAATAGTTTTCCTTGATAACTTCTTGAAGGATTATGTTTAAACTCTTTTTTTTTGTTCTTGGCTTTCAGCATTAAATAATTCTTAGATTATCTTTCCACCTCTTCCAACTCATTTTCTTATACTTTTTTCCTCCTTTTACATTTTACTCCTTGCTTTACAAAAAAGAGAATGGTAAGGGAGAAATGTGGTCAAAATCAGTGCTCTATGCTTGATGCAATATACTTATCTGCAACCTGCAATCCTTGATCAGATCCCAATCTAGCCTCTTCTTCCTTCTTTTTTTTAAACATCTCTTTATGTTCCACCCTCCATAGTTTAAGTTTATTTTTTTCCTATTATTAATTCTTTTAAGAATCCCTCTCTTTCCCCTTTTTATTCTCCCTTCTCCTGAGTTCCTAAGTTCCTCCTGTTCCCCTATGGAGTAGAATATATTTCTCCATCAAACCGTGTGTGTGTGTGTGTGTGTGTGTGTGTGTGTGTGTGTGTATGTGTTCTACTGTCCTTTGGTTCATATCAAAAGATGCCCAGTCTTCTTACCCTTTTTCCTTTTTGTGTACTCTACTATAATTATTAAATTTTTTACTTATATACTACAATTATGTAAAATAGGCACCATCCATACTCTTACATCCCCTTTCTTCCTGTATGTACTCCCTTTCCCACCCTCTATTTCCTTTCCCTATTAACATAATAAAAATTTTTTTTATCCATTCCCAGACCCAGTTATCTAAATTCCTTTTGACTCCTGATGCTATTAGGGTACTGTAACATCACATTTATTAGAATTCATCTTTATGTAGTGCTTTATAATCACTCACTTGTATTTACCTTTATGCTTATCTTGATTCCCATATTTATATTTAAAAGTCAGTTCTGGATTTTTTTAAATCAGGAATTTCCAGAAGTCCTCTACTTTATTAAAAATCAATTTTATCCTCTTGATTTTACATAATTATTCTGGGTAAGCTCTTTGGTTATAAGTCTATAACCTTTACCTTTTGGAATACCATATTCTAAATTCTCACCACTTATCTGTGATCTTGACTGTAGTTCCTTGATGCTCAGGCTTTTTCCCTTCTAGCTGACTAAACTGTTTTTCTTTTAACTGAAAGCGCTCAGATTTGGCCATCAGATTCCTGGGAATTTTTGTTATTTTTTAAGGAAGTGATCAGTGAATTCTTTCCATTTTCATGTTGAGAGCTGGGAAGTTTTCATTTATAATTTATTGAAAATGTTATATCAAAAGTTTTTTCTGTTATTTCCAGGAAACCTAATGATACTTAAGTTATTTCTTCTTGATCTGTTTTCCAGGTCAATTGTTTTTTTTTAAATTAGATATCTTACATTTTTTCTTATTTTCCCCATCTTTTGACTTTGTGATGTAATTGTGTTAACTTTGTGGTGTTTTTGTGTTGTAAAAATTTTTCTTGCAGTTTTTTTCTTGGTGTTTTTCCTTTTTAGAATTTCAAGCAGTTCATTCATTTTCAACATTATAGTCTGTCTGCTGTGGATCTGGCAGTGCATTCATTTCATGTTGCTCTAAGTCAGGAGGTTCTTCATGGTGTTCTTCATGTACAGCATGTTCTTTTACAGGTTTCACATGTGTGACATGGAACCAAGCGTCTCTATTCTCAACTTTTACACAAGTTGGGCTAGTCAATAGTACTTGGTAAGGCCCAAGGGTCTAGAACAGGGTCTAGAACAGATTTTCTTGTAAAGTTCCTTATGTATACCATATCTCCCGGTTTAAGCTGATGTAAGCTAAAGTCTAAAGGAACTCTGGGTTAACAAGCCAAGTTTGTGCAATTCATCCAGTCTCTTCTTTAAAGCTTTTATATATCTATACAGCTGACGTTCAGCTCCAATGTATGACAAGAGAGCTGACTTCTGGGATGAACTATGCCATGGAGTGTGCCCATACAGAAGTTTACGGTGACAATCTTGTGTCACTACAGGGTTGACTTCTTAAATAAAAAAGAACAGTGGGGAGTGCTTGGACCCATTTTAGATGGCTTTCAGAACACACTTTCCCAATCAGAGTTTTAATTCTCTTATTGCAGATTTCAATTTGCCCTGAGGATGAGGGGTGATAGACTGAATATAAGCTTCTCTTTATCCCCAAGGTCTTATAAATCTCATGCAAGATGTTCTGGGAAAAGTGTGACCCATGGTCCAAATCTATTCTAGCTGGTACAGAGAATCTCGGAACTATCTCTCTCAGAAGTGTCTTCACCACAAAGGCTGCATTGTTTTTCTTTGCAGGGAACACCTCTGGCAATCGAGTCAACCTGTCAATGATGACTAGGGCATATTTGTAAACTTGACAATTGGGCATTGATATATAATTGATCTGCAAGCACTCAAACAGGGTATATGACAATTGTCTGCCTCCTAGTCTCTTAATTCTGGTCATACCCTGATTGTACTGCAAGCAAACCTTGCATTTCTGGCATGTTCTAATTGCACAAGTGGATATGTTAGGAGCTGTCCAGTGTCTTCGAATGCCATCCATCAGGGATTGGGTCCCATAATGGCCTTTGGCATGCAATGCATTACATAGGATATTATATAAAGATCTTGGAAGAATGGGCTTGTCTTCTCTAGAAAACCATACACTTCTCACTAATTTGGCCTCCATATTTTCTATCCAGTGCTTCACTTCCCTTGGGGAGTATGCCTGTTTTAGATCTGCTTCATCCACCAAGGAGAAGTTCAGCACATGGATGGGACCAAATCGGGCACCATATTTTGCTGTTATATCTGCCCTCCTGTTTCCTAATGAGACTTCATCCACACCCTTTTGATGTGATCAGCAATGCATCACTGCCACTTGGACAGCCTTCAGGAGTTGGTTTATAAGGCTCCCATAGGCTATCTCCTTCCCACCAGCAGTTATATATCCCCAATATTTCCAAATTTGGCCTGTACAATGAACCACATTAAAAGCATATTTACTGTTGGTCCAAACATTCAACCTTTGACCCTGGCCAATTTGTAAAGCTCTGGTGAGACTCAGAATTTTGGCACCTTGAGCACTCATGGACTTAGTAGAGCTGCATACCATAAAGTCTCATCTTGAGTTACTAAAGCTGCACCTGCATACCGTTCCCCATCTACCACAAACGCAGAACCATTGGTAAACAAAGTCAGGTCAGGAGAGACCTAAGGAATATCGGTCAGGTCATCTCTTGTTTTCTGAACTATGTCCAAGGTATCTGCACAGCTATCAATGGGCTCCCCTTCTAACAGTAAGTCTGGCATTAGTGTAGCTGGGTTGATCTCCTTACAATGATGGAAAGTTAGGTTCTCACTGCCCATCAACACAATTTGATATTGGGATAAGCGTTGGGATGTAAAAGCTTGCAGGTTGCTGTTTTTCAAGATAGTATCTATTTGATGAGGAGAGTACAGCATAATCCTGCATCCCAAAACCAGATCTGAAGATTTCTTAACCATTAGGGCTGCAGCTGCAATTGCTCTCATACAAGGTGGCATCCCTCTAGCCACAACATCTAGCTGGGAGCTGTAATAGGCTGTTGGTCTGAACTGATCCCCAAGAGTCTGCATCAACACAGCACTGGCTCTCCCCTTGTCCTCATGCACAAACAGGTGAAACGGTTTTGCATGGTCAGGGATTCCAAGTGCAGGACTGGGCAACACAGCTGTTTTCAGTTTTTCTATTGCATGCTTGTGCTCCCGTATCAGTTTTAAAGGTTCTGAGACAGTGTTCCTAGTCAAATCTGTCAGAGGCTTTGAGATCAGACTATAACCAGGTATCCACTGCCTACAGTAACCCGTGATACCTGATATTGCATGGAGCTGTTTCTTGGTCTTAGGCATGCACAGCTTCTGTATATGTGCAACTCTCTTTTGGGAAATCCATCTTATACCCTTCTCCAACACGAAGCTGAAGTACTTGACTCTGGGCAAAACCCACTGAAACTTATTTTTCAAAATCTTGTATCCCCTTTTGCATAGCTCTTGCAACAGATATTTGCTGTCTCTGACACACTCGAGCTCTTTGTGACATTAGCAAAAGGCCATCAACATAATGCACTAGCTTGCTCTCAGTGAATATGATGGACTCAAGATCCCTTTGCAGGATCTGGCAAAAGATATTCGCACTTTCTGCAAAACCCTGTGAAATTCTTGTCCAAAAGAGTTGCTTGCCCTCACAGGAAAATGCAAAAATCTTCTGACTAGACTCATGCAGGGGTACAGTAAAATATGCACAGCACAGGTCCATGACCATGAACCAGCCTGCATTACTTGGAATCTCAGTGATGATATTTGCCGGACTAGGTACCACTGCATGTCCCTTCTTAACAAAGTTGTTCACTGCTCTCAGATCCTGCACAAAACGCCATTGTGTCTTGCCATTTGGATCTTTCTTTGGCTTTTTAATGGGAAAAATAGGTGTGTTGTACTCGGATATAGTATAGACCAAAATGCGTTGTTCCAGGAGACTTTGGATAATGGGCCTGATACCCTCTGTGGCCTCTTTGCTCAACCTATACTGAGGGATTCTAGGTGGAGTACCCTCTTTCACCTCGATCTTAACAGGGGTGGCAGATTTCAAAATTCCCACATCAGTTGAATGCTTAGCCCAAACTGCCTCTGGGATATCTTTTGGTATTTCAAAGATACTCCCCGTATGTTGTTCCTCCTCATCACCCTCCACTTGCCCTAGGAATAGCAAGGGATGGTGCTTGAGTGACTGTTTGGGTAAGTGTAGGAATATCTGGCCTGACCTATCACACTGAATAGTGGTACCTAACTTACAGAGAACATCCCTCCCCAGGAGGTTGGATGGACAACTGGATATCAACAAAAAGGAATGATCTAAAGTCATTGGGCCTATCTTCACCATCTTAGATCTTAGCTTGGGCACCAACTCCATCTTCCCAGTGGCTCCTTTTACTCTCACAGACCCCATCAGTGCACAATTTTCTGGTGCTGATATCAATACAGACCAGGTTGCTCCAGAATCAATAAGAGCAGGATAGATTTGATCTCCTATTGTCACCATAACCAAAGGTTCCCTGTCTTTAGCTGTCTGATCAACAGGTACCAAAGGCGTTTCTATCTCAATGTCCCCCAAATCCCATTGATCTTGTTCTAGGACTTCTGTCTGTGCTGGCTCAGGATTCTGTGAGTGTAATGATGGTAAGTCTCCTTCAAAAGTGGCTTTCTGGACTGCCAATGCCTGAACTGGCATCCCTGGACTATTCACAGACCTATCAGTGTCAAAGTGTATCTCAGTTTTCCCAGACCATGAGTAAGGTAGAGTGTCCTTCTCTTCACTGAACATGCTTTGCTTGACTTGTGCAAAGTTAGATTCAGGAGAGGTATTTCTCTGCATTAAATGAAATTCTTCAGAATTGGGAATGTGTTTTTTGTTCATGACTACATCCCAATCCTGTGAGTCTACGCTTTCTTCTTGTATTTGTTCCCTCGACTCCATGTCAGTAACAGGAAACTTAACTCTAGATGTACTTTGCATAGGAAACAAAGTCAGTGTTGTAGATTCTTCCTTTGTCCCTATTGGTGTCATTTTGTTCCTCTCTTGGCTACTAACATTTATGGAACTGAATTCCTTTAAATGCATTAACTTAGAATCTACTCCAAAGGCAGCTCTCTCTGGAGTATCACAGGCTTGAAAGTGTGCTGCATCTTCATGCACTTGACTCTGAAGTAGGCTTGGTACAAATTCTCTAGCTTCACGATCTAGCTTTAAAATTCCTCTAGTAATGTAGCTACTAGGCTTTTCACTTTCCCTTCCAGCTTCCGTAGTTGGTGATAGAGAAGAGGTTGTGCCTGTGTCTGAGAATTTAGCACTTTCCTTCTCAATGGTCTGAAGGAGCCCATCTCCCTTGTTGACACTGTCTGTTTCTAAGAGATCTCCATTAGAACACCTGTCTAAAATCATTGCCCTTGTTATTTTGTCTTGCTGTACTACAGATTGATGGAAATGGTCCATAGTCTTACTACAGAATGATGTTTCTGTCCCCTCATAGTGAGAATCAATGAATGCTACCTTCTTCAAGCTTTTATCAAGAACTTGTGCAGATATGCCTGGTTTCCTGTCAGTGTCACCCACATCACTGTTTCCTTTCCCATAAATTCTCTCCTTAATTTCTATTATATCCTCCTCCATTTGCAACTCCTCCTCAGTCATATCTTTGTAACTTTGTGTTACATCTACCAATCCATAATTCATAATATCTTCTGCTCCCATTTTGTCTTTCCCATATTCCTCTGCCACATCATTGTTACTGCCCTTATCCGTTCTGGCAACAACTAAGGCTGCTTTCTTGGTTTATAAGGTACAAGGTCTAGCTCCTTGGGACAGGTATTCCTCCATCTTTGACAAACTCAGGGAATTACTAAAATTGGCACAGTCATGGTCACAACATCTGGCCTTTACCTTATCACTGTATCTGCTGTTGTCCCTGTTGTTATTATTATTGGTGTTGTTACTATATCTGGAATTATAGTATGTGTTTCTCCTGTTGTTATTATTATTACTCCTATTTCCAAAGTTAATCTGGGACTTAAACCTACAATCCCAAACCACATGACCAAGTTTGGAGCATAAGAAACATCTTTTAACTGCGTTGTTTGCACTGCCACTAGAAGATTGCCTAGGCCTGCTTTGGCTCCTCTGATTGTTGGACATCAGAGCCATATTTTTAATTTCTTCTACCTCCCTGGCCTTCTGAGCTTCCTTCAATTGCTTTTTGAGCTCAGCAATCTCCCTATCTTTATCAGAGGTCTTAGATGGTTTAGATTCACTATCCCTGGAGTCATGGACATAAGCAGCTATTCTTCTCAACGCAATGGGCATGGTCTCCCATTGTGGACAATGTAGTTTAAAATATGTCTTGGATGTAGTTCAGACTCCTCTTCACAAATTGCCTTCTGACATGCTGAATGTTGTCCTCAGCAGTCATGTCCCTAAAACCCAGGATAGTCTCCCCAGCCTCTAACAATCTGTCCAGATAAATACTCGGGTGTTCCTCCTCCCCCTGCCTCAACTTTTCAAAAGAGCCCCATGCATTCGATCTTCTAGCATGAAGCCTCATTGCTTCTGCCAAGTCCTCCCTACACTTCCTAAGGTATGACATATTGGCATGAGACGAAAGCTCCAAATCTTGATGATGTTCTGGCCACAATGCAAGATTGGGATTGCTCCTCTTTTCAGCCATAAACTTTGCCTTCTCGCTAGGGGTAAACAATTCTGATAATAGGAGTTCTATGTCTTCAAAATTCGGATTGTAAAGCCTCACTGCCCTTTTAAATTCCTTGATCGCCTTGTGTGTATTGACAAAAAACTGGGGGAACCTCCTTTTTAAAATTTCTAGATCCCCTCCCCCCCCCCCAGTAAAAGGTTTGTAGCCCTTTACATGAATGATTCCAGCATCTGGTTGCACAATTGTCCTATCTGTTATTGGAAGGATAGTTACAGAAGCTGCTTCTGCCCCTGCAACTTCTTGCTGTTCTGGGCTTTCATTTTTAATCTGTTGCTTTATCTCACCCCCCTTCTTCGGTTGTGACTGTATTCTCTATTATCTCCAATTGCATAATCGTCTTGGCATCTAATTCCTTCCCTTCTCTGATCTGTTTGTTTATCTCTATCAATGTCTTCATGTGTTCTAACATTTGTTCTACAACCAGATTAGTAACTTCAGCCTTTCCAAATGTGAAAGCCAGCCCCTTCCTCAAAATCATTAGGGCCCCATAGCAAGTTGCAGTCATGGCGATCCCTGATGGTACATAAGCTAAGGCAACACCCACTGTTATCGTTAGCCAAAGGTAAGTGTCATAGATCTCTATCACCCTTTTGAAAAATTGGGGAACTGTGATAAGCCAAAATGTGGCACAAGTCTGCCAAATCCCATACAGCAAGACCCCAGAGAACCCCAATTTAACAACTTCCCTATTGATCATACTGGCCATATTTATATCCCTTCCCCACTAGGTTCTAGAGTAAAAATCCTAGGCTGGCTGGCCAAAACTGTTATGTTGATAAATAACAGATAATTTGGGAAAGCAGATAATTATGCCAGGGCCAGTATCCTCCAAGTCATAGACACTGACTGACAGGCATCAGTGAGAAGGGAGGGGGTTAGACACTGCTGATTCTCAAACCCCTCCCTCCAAGCAGTTGATTTTCAGTTGGGATAATGGAGACCGACTGAGGTACTTCTGGTAAGTTTCTGTTGAAGCTGAACTCAAATGATGTTCCCTTTCTTTAACCTATATTCCCACAGGTCTGATAGAGGAATAAGTAGAAGCTAGTTATCTAAATGTTGAGGACTGAAATGGATCTGATCTTCTTAAAACTGGCAGCTGAGAGGATTCAAGCTAGGATGGTAACTAAGAGCAGTAAGTATCCCCAAATAATTCCCAGGAACAGATATTGGAGGTAAAGCTTATATTAAGAAGGAAAGAGAAAAGTTAGAGGGGGTAATTAGGTTTTGGATAAAGAAAGGGTAACCCTGATCTGTTATGTTGAAGCTGCCCTTCCCCCACATAGGAGGCGGTGAAGGGCACTTGGCTAAACTGGCTCTCTTGCTAATAATGAATATTTCTAATCTCTAAATCACTAAATAGATGTTGTATTGATATTGGTAAGGATTAACCCTACAAAGCAGGTTAACCCCTGAGTAGAAACCATGATGGCTTAGCCACAATGGCCTAGCCACAATGGCCCTCTCAGGTGAGACCCCAAGTCAGGAGCAGTAAGCAGTGTGATCTCCTCACCTCAACCCCCAGAAAGCAATTGACTAACCCTTCTCAACTGTCCCCTCATCCAAAGTTCTCCAGGAGGGGTCGCCTGGAATTCTGGGTGAGGCTGACCCTGAATTTTGCAAGGATTCCATGTTGCCATCTTTTACATAACAGTTGTCAAGGTCAATTGTTTTTTTAAATTAGATATCTTACATTTTTTCCTATTTTCCCCATCTTTTGACTTTGAATATTTCTAGTTGACTCATGGAGTCATTAACTTCTTTTAAAAAAAAACCAAACTCTTATCTTCCATCTTAGAATTATGGTTCTAAGGAAGAAGAATAGCAAGGGTAAGGCAATTGGGGTTAAGTGATTTGTCCAGATTCAGACAATTACAAAGTATTTGAGGCCAGATTTGAAACTCAGGACCTCCCATCTCTAGGCCTGACTCTTAATCCACTGGGCTATCTAACTGCTTCAAGTCATTAGCTTCTATTTAGTCTGTCCTAATTTTCAGTGTGTCTGTTATTTGGGTAATATTTTGTACATCTTGTACCAAGTTGTTGTCTTTCCAAACCTTTCCTCCAGAGCTCTCATTTAGTTTCCAATTTTTTCCCCTAGAGCTCTCATTTCATTTATAGTATCATTTGAATTTATTTTCCCCCTCATTTTCTTTGAGGAATTCTCTTGGTTGTAGTTAATCCATGTTTTTCTTTGAGGCTTTACTTGTAGATTTATGAAATTATCCTCTCCTCCTGGCTTTGTCTTGAATATTATTGGTTCCATGATAGCTCTTTATCATCATTGTCTTTTATTTGTTACTCATTCTTCTAGCCTTCCTTTCTGAATGAGGAAATTAAATAAGTTAAATCAGACAATAAGTTAGGATCAGGTTCTGCCCTCTTCTGGAGGGAAGATTGATCTGTACTATACAGAGTCCTTTCATTGTCTTTTTTGGGCATTGAATGCTGTGTTCCTCCATAATTTTAGAGGCTGCTCATATCAGGAGATTGAAAATATTCAGCAGACAATAAGCAGTTTTTTTTCCTCCTGATCTGAGATTTGCAAGCTTCTGATGCTTGTTTGAATCATGGCAATGTCATTTCAGGCTTGCCCTCATTTGTATCTCTAGTAGACAGTTGCCACTCCTGACACTTCTCAGCTAGGTGAGGGCCAGTGTAAGTTTGGAGTGTCAGAGGTATGGACTGATTCTTCACCTTCTTTCTGTACCCTGGTTACTTGCCCCTGGGCCAAGTCAAAGGTTATTCTGTGAGATCAGAGAGACCTTGGTTACTGGCCTACAGATTAAATCTTATACCTTGAGTCTGAAAAACATCCTATTCTGATTTTTCCTTGGATTTCTCAATCACTACTCTAATATTCTTTCTCAATTGTAGTTGGAGTAGTTATAGGAGAGAATTAGATTATATCACTTTTTCCTACTCTGTCATTTTTTCCTGTCTTCTTATATACTCTTCTTCTTATGCACTCAATTATAAGAAATAATTAAGTACTCTTCCTCCTACCTCCTTTCTTTCCTAGTATATTCCTTTTCCTGTCATTTTTCTTTCTACTCTTACATCCATCAGAACCAAGCATCTTCTGCTTCTTTTAAATAATTTTATCTATAACTTTCGAAGATATTAATGTTATGAGAGAACACTTGTTCATCTATTAGCATGGAAGCACTACATCCTCAGCTTGCCCCTGTGGTTTATTCCACTGTATTTACTTTTTTTTTTAAACCCTTAACTTCTGTGTATTGGCTCCTAGGTAGAAGAGTAGTAAGGGTGGGTGTATTTACTTTTGAGGGGTTCTCTTGACTCTTTGTTTGAATGTAGAAGTTCTATTTAGTTTTTTTTAATCAGGAAGTTCTTGAAAATTCTATATCCATGAATAATCCTTTTTCCTCCTATAATATCATATTCAGAGTAATCTAGTTTTTGTTCTAAGTCTTTAGCTTTTGTCTTTTAGAATATAAATTTTTATATATCTCTGCTATAATGGCAGTTGCCAAGTCTTCAATGATCCATATCATGGTTTTCTGGCATGTGAACTCTTTCTGGCTCTTTGTAGCATTTTTATTCTGATCTGGAAATCCTGGATTTGGGCTTTGACCCTACTGTGGCTTTTTCCCTTTTACAGTTCCTCATGAGGTATAGAGTCTTTTTATTTTAACTTTGCCTTTTGCTTCTAATAGGTATAAGTAGTTTCCACTTGTGATCTCTTAAAATATGGTATCCAGGCCTATAAAAAAATTTCAGGTAGACTGTTGCTTTTCAGAATATATTTCTTGTTGTACTATTTTTTTTATCAGTTTGTTTGTTTTTGTAGTGGTATCCTACATTATCTTCCTTGTTTTCTTTTGATTTTGTTCTAATATTTCTTGTGGCTTCATAGAGGTATTGCTTTCTGTTTTGTCTATTCTGATTTTTCAGAGAGTTTGTTTCTTGGGTAATGTTGATCATCTTCTGTCCTAAGTTATTGGCATTTCTTTCCTACATAGCATTCATTTAATTTATCACATTATGCTCAATTTCTTGCATGTACTCTTGTCACCATGTGATTTTCTCCTTGAGGCTGGGTTCACAGTTGTTATAGAATTATTATCTTTTTGACATACTTCTTGGACATCTCTTCACTCAAAATATTCCTTCATGGTGTTTAGTGTCTTCTCTTATTTACTCATATCTTTATCCTCAGTTCTCAATTTGAGTCTTAGAACGAGGGTCAGGATACACACCTGCCCACAATCTTAGATAGGATTGTCAGGTTTTATATGGTCCTGGCCTTATCTTTCTGGGTTCTTACTTCTAATTACTTACTGTCTTCCACTTCCCTTGTTATGACTGTACTCAGACTATGGGACAATGTCCTCAGTCAGAGCTCTATGATTGGTTGTCCCTAATCAGGCTTGTCTTCTGCCTCCTTCCTCCTTCCCCAAGGCTTCCATGATCAAGGAGTTAGTTAGTCTCTTTTTCTCATGAGTCTTTCTTGATCAGGGCACTAGATGGTCATTTTTCTTCTTTTGTACTTCCTTGGCAGGTGCTACTTCAGTCTTCCCTATTTGTTGTGTTGCTATGTGTTTCAGGTCAGTTTACCTGATATTTTTCTGATTTTGCTGGCAGTCAGTGTTCAGAGCTTGTGTTTCTTTGCAGTCCTCAGTTCCATGAAGGAGCTTATTGATATTTCCCTTTGGATTCCTTACTCATTATTTAATATGGTGCCTTCTCATTATATTGCTAAGGTCAAAGTGGGAGATTTGAGCTCCAGTCTGACCTACTATGCTGCCATATTACAGGTCAGGTCATTTAACTTAATCAAAAAGGACTGTTAATCAGAAGAACAGTAACAGCAATATTATATGATGAACAACTGTGAATAACATAGCTATTCTCAGCAATCCAGAGATCAAAGACAATGAAAAATACCATCTGCCTCCAGAGAAAGAACTGATGGGGTCTGAATGCAGATCAAAACATTCTATAGTTTACTTTCTTTTTCAATTGAGATCTCTTGCACAAAATGATTAATATGAAAAAATGTTTTCTATGATTACTCATGTAAAATCTGTATCAGATTGCGTATTGTCTCAAGAAGAAGGAAAAAAAGAAAGAGAGAATTTGGGACTCAAAAAATTTTTAAGAGATAGTTATAATTGTTTTTTTAGTATTATGGGGGAAAAATAAATATAAAAAATGAAAAAAATTACCTCCAAAAAAAAAAAGAAGGGCTGCTGATCTCTAGCTTCTGCAAACTAATTCGTGAAAGCAGTTGGGCTACGTGTGTATATGTGTTTGTGTTTCTATATGTGTCTGCATGCTTAGGGGTTTAAAGCTTTTGGAGATATGTTACTATGCATATTACAATGTAGTATATAGATAGGGGTTGATTGAGCCAATAAACCATCCCTCCTAAAGACAGTACACCTTAATCAGCTTGAGACAGATAATTATTGAACCAGTAATGAGAGATGTGAAATGGGTAAGAAAAAGCCTGGACACCTCCCTATGTGTGATAGGAAGTCTGACTAGTTTGGTCAAAAAATTGTGTATATAAAATAGTGAGTTTGAATTCCAAAATTTCAAGGGTCCGATAACACATGGAAAATGTGGGGACCTCAAATTTTAGAACCAGTATCAGCAGAACAGGAGGAATAGGCAAAAGGAGAAAGTAAAAGTATGCCTGTGATGCGGCAAAGAAGGGAGAGATGGCATCTTGGAACAGAAGATTCAGGTTAAAGCCATGGGTTTTATTACATCCTCAAGAGTTTAGGGAAGTTCCAAGAAAAAGTCTTCTCTTTCCCCAACTTCTCCTCCAAGAGACTGTATACTAGCAGGCACGATAACATATGCCGCCATCTTCTTTACCCAAACATTTCCAATTAAGTGAGAAGAGCTTGTTGTATATATGTGTGAACTGCAGTATACAAGTGTGAACTTGTAGATATGTGTGAATTTATGGCATGCACATGTGAACTAGTGGTGTGTACATATGAACTTATATTCTGTATATGTATGTGTATATATATTTAAACATACACAGACATATGGCTTTTCTTTATAGTATATGAACTTATAATGTATATATTTATGTGTATATATTCACATTTATAAACTGCTCCCATGTTACACTACAAGTTTACATACTTATATTACAAATTCACATTTATGCATTACCAGTTAGCACAATAATGCTACTAGTTCATAGGTGTATATGTAGTACTACCCCATGCTTAAGAGCTTGGGTTTTAATCTGTAGGCAATGGAAAGTTGATCCTCTGCACAAAGGTGACTCTGAGGTGTTTTTAGAAGGGGACTGGGGCGGGGGGCAGCTGGGTAGCTCAGTGGATTGAGAGCCAGGCCTAGAGATGGGAGGTCCTAGGTTCATATCTGGCTTTAGACTTCCCAGCTGTGTGACCCTGGGCAAGTCACTTCACCCCCATTGCCTATAAAAAAAAATAAAATAAAAAAATAAGGAATCCATAGAGTTAATATTTAAAAAAAAATAGAAAGGGGCCAAGTGTTAACAATGAGATTGCATGAAGAATTGTCTTTTATATTTGACTTTTGTCAGAAAACTTTGGCCTGAGAAATATAGAAGAGACAGGAAATATTGCCTATTCTTTTGTATATGTTATCCCTGGACTATGAGGAAGTGGATAAAGTGTTGGAATCCAATGAGGGAAAAGGTCTAGGTTTAAATCCTGCCTTAGCAATGTATGACCTGACTGATTCTGGGCAAGTCACAACCTTCCTGAACTTCAGTTCCCCACTTTTAATATAAATATAATAGGAGCACCTTAGAAAGTTATTGTAAGAATCAATTAATAAACATTTTAAGGAACTACTATATCCCAGACCTGTGGTAGTGAACCTATGGCACACATGCCAGAAGGGGCACTCAAAGCCCTGTGGGCTTGCCCACCATCACCCCAGCACAGAATTTACCAGAATTCATTACTAGAAAACCAGAGAGATACAGGGCCAGGCTGCTCCCCTCCCCCTCTCCTTGCACACCTGAGCATACTTCTAAAAGGTTCATCATCACTGTCCTAGACAATGTGCTAAGTGTTAGATCCAAAGAGATAATGTTTAAAATCTGTTTTAAAATGTTAATGCCTTATATACAATATAGTGTGATATAAAATATGTATGTGAAGTTGAAGTATATAGAAGTGAAAGTGAAGTAAATATGTATGAATTTGTGGTACATATGTGTGAGCTTGTAGTATGTATGTGTGTGTGAATTACTTATTTGTTGAGCTCTATAATACAGCCAAAGTAACCTATTATCTTTTCCTTAAACTCAGCATTCTATGTCTTGGCTCCATGTATTCCTACAACCTGCTCCCCTTATCTAGAATATCTATCTTCTTCTTAGAATCTTTATCCTCTTTTAATCTCTCCAGTTGTAAATACTCCCTCCTTCTACTTATTGATCAGTTTATATGAATCCCTTACTAAAATGGAAATTTTTCCAAAATAAGAGGTTTCTTGAAGAATAATCTTTTGTGTTAGATTTTTAGCACAAATCTTGGGGCTAAAAAATGGAGAACAGACGGGGAAAATGTCCTATTCTTTCTTCCATGTTATCCTAGATAAAATTTTGTGTTATGCAATTTGGAAATAGGTCTTGATCAATGACACATGTTAAAACCAGTGGAAATACACATCAGCCATGGTGGGGGGGGGGGCGCTTGGGGGATGAAGGGGAAAGTAAGAACATGAATTATGTAACCATGTTAACTTTTCTAAAAAATAAATATTAATAAATGTTTAAAAAATAAAAAATAATAAAATGTTGTGTTATGAATAAAATTAATCTTGAAGAACATATACTAAGTTTATAAGTATTTATTAGTAAAGAGAAAGAATGATAGAAATAAGATTTCCAGCCTTTCTAACATAAAGTAAGTCCCCATCTAAGTTAATGCTGCTCCATCAGATCCCCAATTCTTCATGGACTCTGATTCATTTCACAAGTTGGGGCCAGGAAGCCCAGCTACCCACATGGTCAGGCCAGACAAATTAAGGACAGCCAAGGAGCAGACTTGAGATTGAGAAGGGACTGGAACCCAAGAGACTGAGTTCCTGGATTCCAAGTCCAGTGTGGTACCCACTGTGCCACTTGCCAGAGATGACTTACATCCATAAATGGGGACAGCTGAGAGAGGGCTTCTTCCACAAACCCAAAGGAATGGCAGAGAGAGATGGAGAGCGTCATGCACTGGTTTTTCAAGCTCAGTATAAGCCCTCCCACCGGATCCTTCAATTGGCCCAAGGATTCATCTCAGTCCCCATACATCACATTCCATGACTTCCACCAGTCAGGAATCTGGCCTGCCCTGCTGGCCGATTAAGACACATGACTCTGTGACTCCTATGGCTACTTATTGTGGTGAGTCTTCTAGCACTGGACTGGGTCGGAGGTCCCCCAGATATTTAATTCACACAGTTGGAATAAAAGGAGAAAAAAAATTCTGGATCTGTATCTTGCCTCAGGAAATTCTGAACAATTTACAACCTTTCTAAATTTGTTTCCTCATCTTTCAAATAAATAGAATAGCATCTAACACACTAATTATTTGAAAGAATTGATCAACATTTATTTATTAGACACCTACTCCTTGTACCAAGCATTGTGTGAGCATACAAAACATAGGTCTGAACTTAGGGTACATTGGTGTGAACTTGTGACATGGGTGCTATCTGCTTATCTTCCTGAGCTCAGTAATTCAACTAGACTAGCCTACTAACTTTTCAATAAACTGAGCATTCTTTCTCCTGCCTCCAAGTCTTTCTACAAGAGGCTTGCCATACCTAGAATGTACACTTTCCTCTTAGAATCCTTATCTTCTTCTAATCTCACAAGTAATGAATCACCTTTCCCTTCCTTATATGTTTGTTTATATGAATATCTTAGTGCAACTGAAATTCCTCATAGTTATCATACACTTTCCCCTCCCTCCTCAGTGCCTAGAAGAAGCATTTTGTAAATGCTTGCATTGAGGTGAGGAAATTTGATTTGAATTCAGAGAAGAGTTCAGAGCAGGATGTAGAGATCAGGGAAGCTTTCCAACAGAGGTGACAAATACAGGTTGAATAGGTGTAAAGAAAGCAAGTAAATAGAGATGTTGGCAATAGTATGAACAAAGTTATAGAAATAAGAATATATAACAGACAGAAATAGAGCAATTTTTCTAGGTGACTTCCTAGAAGAAAGCAGTGGGCAATTAACTGGATAGAAAGGTTGAGGATAGGTCATAGAATGTGTTAAAATCCACAGCATCGGGGCAGCGGGGTGGTTCAGTGGATTGGGAGTCAGGCCTAGAAACAGTTGGTCCTGGGTTCAAATCTGGCCCCAGACACTTCCTAGCTGTGTGACCTTAGGTAAATCAAATCACTTAACCCCCATTGCCTACCCCTTACCGCTTTTCTGCCTTGGAGCCAATACACAGTATTGATTCTACAAAGGAAGATATGGATTTTAAATCCAGATCACAGAGCTTGAGTTTTAATCTGTAGGCCCTAGAAAGTTGGTCCTCTGGGTCATGAAGACCCCTGAGATGCTTTTAGTAGGAGACTGACATGTTGAAAATGAGATGTCATGAAAAATAATCTTTTATGTTTGATTTTTAGCACAAATCTTGGGGTTGAGAAATGCACAATGAATAAGAGAAAATACCTATTTTTCCTTTTATATCATCCCAGGATTAGTGGATAAAGAGCTGGATTTAAAGTAAAAAAAAATGTCTAGGTTTGAATCCTACCTCAGCAACTTTTTGACTCTGGACAAGTCACAACCTTTCTGAATATCAGTTTTCCCATCTTTAAAATGAATAAAATAGGAGAACCTCCCTTACAAGGTTATTGTAAGATTTAATCAATAAACATTTATTAAGCCCACACTTAGGGCTTACTAAGTGCTGGATCCAAAGAGATAATATATGAAATCAATTTGTAAATGTTAATGCTCTATTGACAGTATATGGTGATATAAAATATATGTGTGAATTTGAAGGACATGAGTGAGAGTGAGTGCCACAATATATGTGAACTTGTAACCCATACTCATGAACTTTTCAGCACACACATAGTCCATAATATGAACTTGAAGAACATGCCTGTGAATTTGTAGTGGACACATGTGAATTTGTAATCCATGTGTGTGAACTTTTAGTACATGTCTAAACTCTTTACATTGGTGAACTTCATGATACAGCCAAACTAACCTACTAGTTTTCCCCTAAACTCAGAATTTTACCTCCTTCTTCCATGTTTTCCTACAAACTGTATACATGTGAAACTGAAGCGAAACTGAAGCATATCAGTGTGAATGTGGCTCATATGTGTGACCGCAGAGCAGACCTTGCAGCCCATACTCTGATTCTTTGCATAAGAATTGTGTTTAGACAAGTGATAGGAACTTGACCACAACTCAGGGTGGAATCATTAATAAATGATCAGTTGAGAATTGGCTAAGTGCTGGCTAAGCTCTTCCAGAAGGATCAGCCTGGGGGTGCGGTTGGAGAAAAGGAAACCTGTCTGAACAGTAAACAGGATTCTTGTGAAACATAATTCTAAATTAAAGGCTTTTTTTAACCTTGTCTAAAGTTCTTTATTTATTATTTGATTTATTGAAGCATTTTCTTACCAAGTGAAGGTAGAAGAACTCTTTGATTCAAGTTGATTCAAAAAAGATTCAAGTTTGAGTCATATTTTTTTGAGCAGTTTCATTCCCTTGATTGGGAAAATGCGGATTCCTACAGGGTTCAAATTATAGTGTTCATTGCAACAGAAGACATTTTAAGGATATTGTTTTCCATTTTGGGTGATGTTCTTTAAGAAGAACTGTAGTATCCAGGATAATGAGTGACCTGAAGACCATGCCATGCAAGAATTAGTTGAAGACACTGGTAGGGAGGGGAGCTGTCAGATGGCTCAGTGGATTGAGAGCTTAGAACTAGAGGCAGGAGGTCCTAGGTGCAAATCTGGTCTCAGACACTTCCTAGCTGTGTAATCTTAGCCCTTACCACTCTTCTGCCTTAGAATCAACACAGTACTGATTCTAAGATGGAAGGTAAGAGTTTTACACACACACACACACACACACACACACACACACACACACACACACGAAAACATTGGAGGCCAAAATAGGAAATTTGTTTTGCCCAGCTATATACATTTGTTACCTTGTGGGAGATAGAAGAGAATGAGAAGGTCAATTTTGGTTAATTGGGAAGAAAACTAATTTTAAAAATCCCTGGCAGTGTTTTGCCTAGAGAAAAGAAGGCTTTGGAGGAGATGATTGTTGTCCTCAATCATTTCAGAGATTGCTTGTGGAAAAGGCATTCAGCTGGCCCTGATTGACCCAAGTGGGTAGAATAAGGAGCAATAGTGGGTGAAAGTTGTGGAGAGAAAGATTTATATTTGATGGCATGAAAATATGTAGATTTCTCCAAACGTAAATTGAGAAATCTTGGACAGCAGTGAGTCTTTCATCCCTGAAGGTCATTCAAGAAATGACTTGGAATGGGGGCAGGTAGGTGTGTGACTCTGGGCAAGTCACTTAATCCCAATTACCTAGCTCTTACTACTTGTCTGCCTTGGAACTGATATTTAGTAGCAATTCTAAAACAGAAGTTCTGGTTTAAAAAAAAAAGAAGTGGCTGGAGGTCATGAATGATGAAGAAGGGGTTCTTATTCAGGTACAGAGTCTCTGAGGTTATTTCCACCCCTGAGATTTTGTGATTCCATAAGGAACGTTAGGACTCATTTTGCGACAGTAACCTGTTGCAGTTGCTAAGTCAGACAAATCTAATTCTAGAGTGTTAGAATAACTACTAGCTTTAATAAGTCTGGGCATGTAATGGAAGAGTAAAGTATCTAAGGGCAATCTTTCTGAGGGCTTAGAGAAACAATAAACCTTGAAGCCAACAGCCAGATTTGGAAATAACTATTAATGAGAGAGAAAGGAATTTAATGGACCATATTAGTAACAAGCATGAGCTAAGAGAAACTCAGATAAGGCTCTATACCAGAAGTAAAGATCAGACATTCCCCATAGACCTAGAAGGTGTTGAATCTAGTTTTGTACTGTCTTCAATGCTGGTCTATTGTGGTCTAAGCAGTGCAACCCTTATAAAAGTAAGAAAACGGAAACAGCAGTGAGAAGTCTACATCAGTTTGCCTTTCATGGCCTCAAGTTTTGTCCTCTTCTGTCTTTCCTGGTGGCTTGTGTGTGGCCCTGATTCCTACACTTCTGGAAGAATAATCCATCATGAGCTCATATGGGACGTCTATGTTGCCCTTGGGGACACTTGTGTGGACCACAGGTAGATCTTTAGGAGCCAAGTCAGAGAATACAGCAACAGCAGAAACAACAGGAAAGGCAGTGAAGGAAAGGGAAATGAACACTGGTATTGTGGAGGGTGAAAGATGAAATGACTGAGGAAACAAATATTTGAGCTTCTGAGCATATCAATTTATGAAGCAATGCATGACAGTTGCCCAACAAATTGGACTAGCATCCTTCCTCCCCTTACAGCTGGACCCTGAATACAAGGAGAGACAGACTTTTATGCATTAAAAACAGTTCATCAAATAAGACCAACTAATTAAAAGTTGGGGTGAAATAATTTTTTTCAGCCCAAAACAACTTGGAAGGTTGGCATGAAAGATCTAGTACATTGGAAAGGAAGTAGAGAACAAAGTAGCACACCAAGGCAGGTCCCACCTCAGCAACAGACCTTGTGGGCAGCTGAATCAGCATCCAATGCTTCTGGAGGTCTCAGCCACAGAGAGTAAGGGAGGGGGTCAGACAAATGGTCAGAAGGAGATTGCAGGGGTCCCTTTGCTGGCTCTGGGTGTAAGACTCTTGAGAACCGGGTCACACTGTGGGGATGCCATCTTGGGGGGAAGAGAAGCACTAAAGTAATATACTAGCATTTGCAAGTAAGGGGGAACAGAAGAAGACCCTGATCACAGTTCCAAGGCAGAAAAGAGTGTTTGTGGTTACTCACAGATCAGGGGACAGCCTGGGAAAGTATTAAACACACCTTTCCTTACAACATACCATCCTGGAAGAACAGAAAGCAGATAGATCCCCAGAGCCAGCCCTGAAGGCAACTGCACAAAGAACCTGAAGCTTGGAGAAGTGCTCCTTCACCACAGGTACAGAGCCCAACATTAACAGGTTTTCTTTTTAATTAAAAGAAAATAAAAGGCTAGAAAATGAGCAAGCAACAAAAATAGAGAATTACGTAAGGCAGGTTACAGATCAAGCTCCTTAGAGGGCTCACAATGCACTAATTTTATGCCACCAAAGTAACAAAGGAAACATAAACATAAATGCTACGAAAAAAAAAGCCAAAGCATACAATAATGATCATTAATATTAAACTAACATCATTTCCTTGTATCCTAGTAATATAACACCTACTCTGTGCCAGGCACTGTACTAAAACACTTTAAAAAATATTATCTCCTTTGATCCTCACAACAATCCTGAGCGGTAGATGCCGTTATCATCCAGAGTTAAAAAACTGATGTCTCAGGCAAGATTTGAATTCAGATCTCCTTGAATCTAGGACAGGCTCTCTACCACCTCTATAGTTGTAGTAGCCTCTCCATTGCCACTATCATCACAAATTATATTTATTCAGAGCTGTCAAATTTGTGAAGAGCCTTTGAAATTCACAACAATACCAAAATGCACATACTATTATTATCTCCGTTTTATAGATAAGGAAACAAAGGCTAAGCCACTTGCTCAGGGTCACAGAGTATCAAAGGCAAGATTTGAAATCAGGTCTTCCTGAGTCTAGAGATAGCTGCTGTTAGGTGTTTAGAGTATGGAATCGAGAAGACCTGAATTCAAAATTTGGCCTTAGATAATTCCTAGCTGTGCAGCCTTGGGCAAGTCACTTAGCCCTTGATGAATCAGCCGACAAAAGGATCCACTGGGGAAAGAATTGGCAAATCACTCCATTATCTTTGCCAAGAAAATCCCATAGATAGCCATGGTCCATGAAGTCATGAATAGTTGGACAGGACTGAATGATTAACAACAAAACTTCTTGATTCTAAGTTGAGCTTTTTATCTACTCCACCTTGCTGCCTCTGAGAATGGATTAAATCAGGGGTGATAAATACTTCAGATGAAACCTTAAAGCCGCATATATGAACTTTTACTACTGAGCTGTCACTATCATTTCCCCTGTTACTGGAGAAGATTACGTCATGATGGGCAATTTAATGCAAACTTCAAAGGAAAAGAGCCTTGTCAAAATAATATTTGAGGACTGCCTAATGGCAGAATGTTACAAAGTTGAGTAGAAGATAATTTTGGAAAGACTGAGAGAAAAGGTTCTCCTTGATGGGAGGGCCTGTTGTCTCATTAATTCCTCCTGATGAGAGGGGGATGAAGAAATTGAGTAGAGAGAAAGATGTTGGACCAGAGGGTTAGAAACAGCAGCTGGAGCCATCCTTTGGTTCCTCTAAGGCCTCGTTGGTGAAGCTGTGGCACACGTGCCCAGCTGGCACTCAGGGAGCTATTCCATTCCCCCTCTTCCCATCGCCTGAGGACATTTTTTGCATGCTCCACCCCTCTGTCCAGTCACCCAAAGCCAACACTTTCTCCCTCAACTCTCTCCAGTAATTCAGTGGCTCACAGATAGCTTGAATTTGCCCTCTGGGCTCTTGAACTGGGAAAAGGTTTGCCAACCCTGCTTTAAGGGAACATTCTCAGAAAAATTCTCTGGATAGTACTGTTAAAAAAGCAAAAACAAAAACAGACTATTAGACGAGAAAGAAAGGTAATATGACTGTGCACACTAGTCTTTTAACTGAGAATGGATGCATTCCCATTTTTTTTTTTCTACTCGTTTACGGTATTTGTAAAGTTCCACCCTCCTTCTGCTCTCTGTCTCCTTTTGGAACCTCTGAGGACCATTCAAGGCTTTACAGGAAAATCTACACAATGTCCTAGTGCTGTTTACTTCCTGGTGTAGTAACACACATGTAGATTCCAAGAAAGAGATCCCAGGATCCAAAATCCCATGGGGTCAAAAGGAGGATTCTGATCCAAAATATCTGAAACAGAAGTCATATTTGCAAACATGTGAAGCAGTAAAAATCCTCCCGGCTGAGGAGGGCCAATATCTAGGGCTGTTTTCACTACAGAGTCTGGGGTGTAAAAGTCCAGTAGAAGAGCCTTTAGACAATGTAGGCTTAGACTTCAAGACTCCTGTTACATTTTAGTCCCAGACCTGGCACCTGACACAGGTCTCTGTGGCCTTTCTTAAGTAAATAATTGGAAAATATAATTTGACTGTTTTTAAAATGCTTAAAAATAATCGTAAATTAGAAGTGTATCTATTTCAGCAGCTGTTTTGCATTGTGTTAAAGTACAAACTAACCTCCAGCTTAACACACACACATGGAATGTGTCAGATGCTTAAACCATTTCAGCTTTCTATTTTAAAATGATCCTACTGGGTTCAACCTGAAATGACTTGAATTAGATCAAAGTGATTCATTCATCTATCTCCCTATCTGTCCATACATCCATCTATTTATCTATTTATTTTTGTTGGCTAAGCATCCTTAATTGCTTTTGTCTTTTTAAACCCTTACCTTCCACCTTAGAATCAACACTGGGTATCTAAGGCAAAAGAGTGGTAAGGGCTAGGCAATAGGGGTTAAGTGACTTGCCCAGGGTCACACAGTGAGGAAGTGGCCAAGGCCAAATTTGAACCTAGTACCTTCCATCTCTAGGCCTAGCTCTCAACCCACTGAGCCACCCAGCTGCCCCCAAAGCATCCTTCATTGTTGATGGGCTGCAGGATTCACATAGAAATGATGATGCTGAGATGAGAAAACAGCTACAACCATTATATCATCGAGATAATTCTCTAGATGTCATATAATTTCTGCCACAAACAATGAATAAAGGGTTCAAGTGTATAACAAACTGATAATAAGTGATATATTGTTGCTTAAAAGATAGTAGTAGAAGGGGAGGGAGGGAAGGAAGGAAAGAATTTGGAAATAAAAATTTTAAAACATTAATGCTAAAAATTGTTGTTTACTTGTCATGAGAAAACAATAAAATTAAATGTAAAAATTAAAGGCAAATGAAAATAGATAATATAGTAGACTAGTAATATAGTCTAGACTCAGGAAGAGTTTAAATCCAGCCTTAGATACTTCTTTTCTTTCTGTATTAAAAAAATTCTAGCAGACAATTTATTTAATGCTCCCCTTTAGTTTATTCTGACAACTTCCCATGATAAACTATTTAAAGCTTTTAATTAAGAATGAAATGAAATAGACAATCAAAAAACCATCATTGCTGATTTTTTTAAACCAACACATTTGCAAATTAGTTTAAAAAATAAAACTAAAACATCTGCAAGGGATATTTTCTCAGTGTTTTCTTATTAGAAGGCTTTTCCCCTCTTCATACAAATACTGGAACTGCATTCAATCAAGTCTTACCATCATACTTGACAGATTCACATGATTCATAGGCCCTGGACTGAAGACTTTTAAGCCTGATATTGTTTTTGGTATGGCATGTCCAGAGCAGTATTGCCATTGTCAATAGTGACCTTCTTTTACAGGTGGTAGGAGTGTTCCATAGCAGAGATATTATATATCATGCTGGATGCCTTCTTTGGGAATGTCCACTTCAGAGACAAAGGTCAAAGAATGCAACAGTCATGGCCAGCAGTCATTAAACTATTTTCAGAGAGAAATGAGTGAGAGGAACACTTTCAACTGAAGTCATCATATTTTTGGAGGCACTGGCAACTGAGATAGTACTACCATGGCTGACCTAAGCCAAGCAGTTCCCATTGGCAAAGAAACTGGCCCCAACCACCCACCAAATTTTGACATCAGCTGACCAAAAATGTTATCTTGGTAACTGTCCCATGGAACAATACTGGCCGGCTTTTCAACTTCTTTAACGTAGGTAGACCTACTCTTACCCTTGAAACATAAAATCCAGTAGCCAGTAAAATACTGGTGAAGTGATGGTCCAAATTAAGGAAAGTAGAATGAATTGGCTCTTCAGTTGTGTTTGCTCACCTACCAGTCATTTGCAGTCTCTAAAGTAGCACACATATATATATCAGACGAGTTTCATTACTCACAGCAAATTTATCACAATGCTTAGTAAATAAAGTGAAAAGGAGGGAGTAGGAAATGGGCTGTATTGTCTACAGATTTGGTTTTCAGTGTTGTCTAACTTATGAAGTCCTTTTAGGGGAAATCCATGAGACCAAAATTATTTTCATAATAATACTAAGATGTTTTACTTTCTAATATGGTTAGATATAACCTATACAAAAGCTCTTTGAGGGAATTCTCAATAACTTTTTAGCATGCATAATGGGGGCATAATGGGGTCCTATGACCAAAAAGTTTGAGAACTGCTGCTGCTACAGGCCTTAGTCTGTGAGATATAAGACTGGACCTTAGAAATTGAAGAAAAGAGGGCCTAGGTAGAAAGTAAAGGGATTGGCAACAGTCTTTCTGAAACTTCAGCTTCTAGACCAGAACTAGGACAAGGTTTTTGCTTACTCTAAGAAAAGTCTGAAAATTAATTCTCCTTGTCCCATCCTCCTCTTTCTTTCTTTCTTTCTTTCTTTCTTTCTTTCTTTCTTTCTTTCTTTCTTTCTTTCTTTCTTTCTTTCTTTCTTTCTTTCTTTCTTTCTT
>NC_058132.1:503858872-503882795 GCF_016433145.1 Gracilinanus agilis
AAAAAAAAAAAAGATAGAAGAAATAAAAGAGGACTCTTGAAGTATTTTTTAATGCACATAAGAGAAGCCAGAAGGAATCCCCAACAAGCAGGACAGCTTTGAAAGTTACATGTTGAATTTCTTACATGCTTAAAAGGAAAAGGAAATCATCCATATATCATAGGTTCAAAGTTTTATATATAATCCTTTTTCCCCCTTTACATATGGAAATGTTCATTTTATTTTATTCTTGTCAAGTTCAGAATAAAAATAATCACGTGGAGGCTGCACTAAAAGGCCTCTAGATTATCTCCAGTCTATCCTTGTACATCCATCCATTGTGCATAGTTGTTTGTATATTGTTTCCCTTATTAGAATGTGAACTTCTTAAGAATAGGAACTGTTTTTTGTCTTGGTATCTCCAGTACTTATGCCCCACCTGGCATACAGTAAATTACTTACTATAATAATAAAATTAAAATTAAAAAATACAAATTACATTTTTATATTTATCTTTAATATAATTGTATTTATTATATATGTTCATATAATTTATTATATTTCTATATAATGTATAATTAAGAAAATGTAAATAAATTTAAAAATAAAATAAAGTAATAATTAAAAAAATTTTAATGCTTATTAACTGACTGACTTAACTCTACCAGTTCTTCCAGTATCCTGGGGCTAGTTCAGTTCATCCTGGCCTGGTGATCTTAATTCTGTGCTGTAAGGTAGATGTTCTCTTCTATCAGTCCACTTTTCTTGGGCTTCAAAGCTCTGGTAATCATTTTTGCCCTATCTTTGCTAGCTTGAAGACTATCCTTCTTGGGAGAGAAAATATATGTGAAACAAGAGATGATTGGTTCTAACTCCTGCCTATTACCATTATCATCATCACATTTCCTCTAAGATGTTGTCATTTTTCTTCCTTGATTTTTCTGTTGTGCCTGAAACAGTTTTAAAGTTTCCTTTTGTTGCCTTCAGCCTTTGTTACTTTTAGAACCTCAGAGTCATAGTTTGTATCTGTTCCCTCCATCAAAATATTGCCTAAAGAGGACTGATAGGTGGCTCAGTGGATAGAGAGCCAGACCTGGAGACAGGTGGTCTGACCTCAAACCTATCCTACCTGTGGGACTCTGGGACACTTAACCCTCATTGCTTAGCCCAAGGTGTTCTGCCTTGGAACCAAGACATAGTATTGATCTAAGACAGAAGGTAAGGGTTTAAACACACACACACACACACACACACACACACACACACATGCAAAAAGTTGTCTAAAACTTGCAAAAATGCTGAAAGAACAGTCCCCTAAGTTAGGAGCTCATTCTGAAAAACAGCTGAAAAATAGGTCAGAGGAAGGCCTTAGATGACCCATCCCCCAAATAGTTGAGAGCTGGCAGCCCGAGTTATGGGAATTTGGTCATTAAAAGCTGATGCTCTTTTTGCATTCCTTCCCCTGCTCTGCTTTTTGTCTAGTTCATTATGTGCCACGGGGCCTGTCAAGAGTGTTCAGAAAAATATTCTCCGGATTTGTGATTCCAGAGGTGTGAGAAACAGAAACGGATGCCAATGCTTTCAGCCAAAAAGAACCAGAACAGGACTTGATGTCCTTTGGGCTGCGATTCAACTCCAGTCTAACAGGTGCATCGGCATATATGCCAAAGGAATGAGGCCCCTGGGGTTTCTTCATGAAGGAAGTCTCCAGAGGGAACCAGAGTCCCCTGGTTTCCTCACAAAATATCCTTATTCCCTTTTCAAGAGCCTCTTGAACTCGTAAAATCTGTATTTGTAACATGAGTTTCTCTAAGAATCTGAATTGTGTTGGGTCATTTTTAAAGAAATTAATTAATATTTACATTAATATTAGTACTTCAATTAAATGAATAGGTCTTATTTAAAAAACATTCTCAGTTAAGTGGCAAGGTGAATAGAGGGCTGAACTTGCAGTCAGGATTATGTACAAGGTAAGAAGAAAAGTAATAAATCAACAAAGATTAAGACTAAACTTTTGAAGTGATGTTTTGTACCAGCTTCATTATTTCATGAAGTTCTTCCAATATTTGGTAATAATAATAATAACTTTTATTTTTATAAGTTTTTATAATTTATATTATAAAACATCACATATAATATATAAAATATTTTATAAAAATTTTTATGAATTTATTTATAAAGCACTTTAAGACTTGCAAAGTATTTTGTATGTGTTCTTTCATTTGATTCTCTCAACTAAGTAAGGTGGATGTCATTAGTATATGCATTTACAGATGAGAAAACTGATGACTGAATTTATCAAAGTTTAGGTGACTTGCTCAAAGTCACATAGCTGGTAAGTACTTGAAGCTTTAGGTACTTACTAGCTGTGTGATCCTGGGCAAGTCACTTAACCTGGATATCTCTGTTTCCTCTTCTGTGAAATGGGCATGCTACTACAATGACAGCTATTATTATAATAATTTTTCATGCCCTTCCTGGGTAGCTTTCAAAGCTATCTTATATAATATACTTAAAATCCTCCAGGAAATCAGAGTAAAAACTTTAACCTTGTGGCTGTCTGTTTTTAAAACTAAGGGTGGTTTCCCTCAATTTGGGTTAGGACCCTCCTGAGCTCTTTCTGTCAGTCTGCATTTTGTGGTACTACTGCCACTGGTTGGGCATTAGAGAGTATTTCTCAGAGCCTAGAGAGGTACTCCAAACACACCCAGAGCCAATCCCACAAATAACACTGATGTCAGCCACTGCTCTCCCAGTTCATGTGAAAAAAAAACAAAAACAAAAACAACTTCAGCCATATTAAGATATCAAGTCGTGTTTTAATATATCCTCTAATCAGAGGCTATACTCCTAATTTTGTCAAGTCAATCTCGCTTTATGTTTGTGTCTCAGCTAATCTCTTCATAAAACATATCCTTCCACCTCCCTCATCTTCCTCAGAGATTTATAGGATCATAGATTTATAGCTGTAAGGGATCTTAGAGGCTATCTACTGTTCAGTCATTTCAATTTTGCCTGACTCTTCATGACTCTATTTGGGGTTTTCTTGGCAGAGATACTGCAGTGGTTTGCCATTTCTTTCTCCAGATCATTTTACAGATGAGGAAACAGAGGCAAATGGGGTGAAGTAACTTGCCCAGGGATACACAGCTAATAAGTATCTGAGACCAGGTTTGAACTAAGGAAGAGTCATCAGCAGTATCTCTAGCCCCTCATTTTGCAGATGAGGAAACTAAGGAACCAAAAGACTGAGTGACTTGCCTTGTATATGAGGTGAGATTTGAAATTAGGTCTTCCTGACTCTAAGACCAGTGCTTTATCCATTACTTTATGCTGTCTCTCTCTGAGCAGCCTGCCTATCAAATCTCTGAGTTCAGGCTCCTTCTGTATATTCCAGAAGCCTTAGTTGTCCAATCATGGTAAGTCACCTTTGGCTTCACTTCCTTCAGAAGGGAATCTCCACCCTGACCTCTTGAAGCTCCTGAATCTGTATCACAAACCCAACGCAACAGGAATCTGTCAGAGACAGTCCCAGGTATGGGAAGGGAGGCATCACTCCAGTGAACAAGACATTATATCCCAGAAATTTTGAGTTTTGCTCTCAGAGTAAAAGCACTCATCTGATGTAAAGTTATTGCTGGTGGTAGTCCTTCATTTTTGAAGAGGGTCAATGTCATCATGGGATGAAGTCTTGACTTAAGCCAAGGATTTAAGTGAGGCAAGTTTGCACAAAGCTATCAACCTCACTCTGTCTTCCAGAGTCATCAAAGTCTAATGGCAAGACAAAAAGTCAATGGCATTGTTAAAATGATTGAGAACCCCCAAAGATGTTGTTGGTTGACTAGTCTGGTTGTGTGTTAAGACTAGTTGGGTTACTCTCCTCCTTTACCCTGAGGGCTTCAAGGGGTTTATCCCTGTGATGGTATTGAGAACAGAGATGGACAGGAACCAGTGTCCAGACAAAGGACTTCTTGAGCTTTGGTAATGACCGTTTACCAGGACTTAGTGAATGGCCTGGCCCCCTCAAAGTCCCCTCTGGACCCAGCTCTTTGTCAGGGAAACAACCATGGAGGACAGCTTCAGGTTTGACTTAACCAAAGCTTTAGAGAGTTGTCTTCCCTAATTTCCCCTCACACCCTCAACCCTTTCCAGGTATTCTCAGGGAAATCTAATCTGACTGCATTCTCTCAAAAGGGGGTGGTTTATTATAACAGATTTAAGGAAGGGCTAGGATAATGGGATCAGGAAATCCTATTCTAACACACAGGAAGTTTGGAGTCTCTTTGGCCCAGCCAAGCCAATGGCTGTGGCTTCAAATGTTCTTTTTCCTTCCTCTATTCTGACAACTAACCTAATCTAACAATAGGTTGCAAGTGTCTCTCTTTAGTAGGCACAGGTAGGGTAAAATGTCTTTAGGCTGTCTCAGTGAGTTATCTGGGTCAAAAACCCCTCTAGCTGCTGTAGATGTCTAGTCAGCCTCTTTGGTGGTTATTTAGGAGAAACCAGGAACACTTTCAGGTCTTCAAGGCACAAGGGAAAGATTGGGAAAACTGTAGGTATCCAAATATTGAATCCTGAGGTGAGGTAAAAGTCTTTTGTCCCACACCAAGTCCCTCTTCCCTTCTCTTTCCCACAAGCCTCTCTTGCTCCTTCCAATTGTCACCCCTGCCCTTCAAGCTTCCTTGCAACATTCCAAAAATCTCCTCTCTATGCCAAGCCTTTCCTACACTGGTGATGGCCCAGGATGCAGTGGATAACCTTGGTGCCTTTGCTGTCTTACCATGCTCCACAGTTCCTGTTTCAGCTGTCTTCATGGTCATTGGAATGAGTTATTCTCATCCACTCATTCTACCATGGAAAGTCTTCATATAATTTTAGAAAATATATGTTGAAAATTGTTATTACTTGTAATTGGAAAAATATAATATCTTAAAATGAAAGTCTTCGTATGCTTGGGATAGACAACCCCCTAACTCACTGGCATGTTACCTGTTACCCTCAACCTGGGTTAGCCCACCTGCCAAGGTGGTTTTACCAGGGTGTGACTGCTGCACATGCTACTGCTTCTTGGAGTCATAGGTGAGAGTTAGGTGAAAGGTAGACACCAAAGATAGATTAGCAGTCCTGAAAAGGGTTTGGCAAACTCTTACACCAGAGGTGCTAGACCTCCCTGAACACCTCCTATATCCCATTTATGACTCTGTTTATACACAGTACGACTTCCATTCCAACAAGCTATTGTCCTCAATGCTGCTGCTTCTCAACCTTCTAAGAATTTGAGGGTAGACGGAAGAATGGCAAGCAAGGATGAAAATGGAGGTGAAGGTGGAATGGAGATACCTAGTCTTTCCTAAACATTCTCAATGTTCGGTCAGCAAGAGTTTTGTCCAATTCAGAGACATGCACTTTGCTCAACTGTATTATTTCCAGCTAAGAGTCACTCTGGTGAATTGCCTTGGAGCTCCAGAATCTTTAATCCAGTGCTGCTGAGAACTTCTAAAAGGTTCTTTGCCCTCCTTGCTTGACATTCTTCCAAAATTCTCACACCCCAAATTAGCCTGGATAGATTGCAATTACCCAAATGCCTGGGATAGGGCACAGGGTGTTATTTACTAGACATCCTAAAATATCAGGCTGCCACTCCTTTGGGAGATAGAGGGTATAACTGGAGACAAATTCTGTGCACAAAATCTTCTATAGCTCTTTCTCTTCATTTTGCCTTCTGAAAAGTTTAATAGGGGCAGCTAGGTGGCACAGTGGATAGAGTGCTGGATCTGGAGTCAGAAAGATTAATTTTTCTGAGCTCAAATCTGGCCTCAGATACGTCCTAGCTGCGTGATCGTGGGCAAGACAGTTAATTCTATTTACCATAGCTTCCTCATGTATAAAATGTGCTGGAGAAGGAAAAGGAAAAACTACTCTATTATCTTTACCAAGAAAACTCCAAATGGGATCACAAAGAGTTGGGCTTGATAGAAAAATGACTGATGTAGCTCAATAGATTTTTCAAAATTAGATAATTCAAGGGACAGCTGGGTAGCTCAGTGGAGTGAGAGCCAAGCCTAGAGACGGGAGGTCCTAGGTTCAAACCCGGCCTCAGCCACTTCCCAGCTGTGTGACCCTGGGCAAGTCACTTGACCCCCATTTCCCACCCTTACCAATCTTCCACCTATGAGACAATACACCGAAGTTAAGGGTCTAAAAAAAAAAAAAAAAAGATAAAAAAAAAATTAGATAATTCATGTAAAACTTAGGCAGTATAGCATAATAAATAGAAAACTGAACTCATAGCCAGGAAGACCTGGGTAATAGTTCTTTCTCTAACACATAATGATTTTGTGGCCCTGGGCAAGTCACTTAGGCCTCCATGTTCTAGGAGTGTGTTAATAAAGTAAAGGTGTGAGCTTGTATTGCTGAAGAGAATTCCTCACCACAGCTCCCAATTCAGAGACATCACAGATCCAGTCTCTATCCTTAACCCTATTAAAAAGTGAATATTGAACACAATCACAACCAATTCAACCTGTTAAGTAATTATCTACATTTTACTATATTATTTACAATGCATTAAATGTTGACATGCTTTTTTCGGTCATTCTCTCCTATACTTTATCAACCTCAAGAAACATGGGCCACCAAACTGGTATCCCAAGAAAGAGAAGGCAGGTCATGTCAGTCAACAATGCTATGTCCAGAAACTCACTCACTTTGAATCACACTCAGCTGGTATTGAGTGTCTTCTAAAAAGTTTAGTCATTGGGTGCAGCTGGGTGGCTTACTGGATTGAGAGAAAGGTTCAGAGATGAAAGGTTCTGGGTTCAAATCTGGCCTCAAACACTTCCTAACTGTGTGACGCTAGGCAAATCACTTAACCCTCATTGCCTAGCCCTTACCTCTCTTCTGCCTTAGAACCACTACACAATATTCATTCTAAGATGGAAGGTAAGGGTTATTTAAAAAAAAATTTAGTCACAATCTTTGATGGTCCATTCATTCTCATTTGCTTTCCAAGCCTTAAATTGCTATTTAAGTATGTTATTATTTTATTTATTATTATGATTACAAAAATTCTGGGACAACTTTATGAAATAATACAAAGTAAAAAAGGGAAATGTGGAAGAGTGAAATACTTATTATGACCATATAAGAAGAAAAGTAATTGAGAATGAATCACTCAATCAACAAAAATTATGACAACTTTTGAGGGGATGTTTTGATTCAACTTTATTATTTCATAAAGTTCTTCCAACATTTTTGCAATAATAATAGCTAATATTTATATAACAAGGGATGCATTATGGGAAGATGGTAGAAGAGGGTATGAAGCTTTCTTAACCTCCTAAGAATCATATTAATAATAATAATAAACAATAAAACTTCCTAATAACAATCAAAAAATAATTCTACAGAATCAAAGCTAAAAGTGGCAAAAACAGAGAGGAGTCAGGAGTGAAGCTGCACATTCAGAGACAATCAGGGAGGAAGGTTTCTGACTTACCTGGCCTCAGTCCTATAACCTTTAGGCTCTGGGGCAGGAAGAGCACAAACCAAATTAATGTACGAGATAGCCAATGGGGAGCAGGACTGGCAACCTCACCTTGTTTGCTGGAGCCCGAGTCCCAAAGGATATCACTGGAATCTGCAGGCAGAGAGCTGTGGGAGCAGCTGTGTCTGCTGTAGCTTTGGCTCTGGCCCACAGCTGGGGATTGAAGGAGTGGCCACCACAGAGTCAGGAACTCAAGCCTCACTACTAGCAAACAAGAGACTTTGGAGGTCCAAGGAAGGCAGACTAGATACTTGTGCCATCAGGAACCAGGCTATAAAAATTCAGGTCTTTCTGACTCCAGGTCTCTTGTTCTATTAATTGCACTACCTAGCTGCCTTTCTATTCATCACACTCCCCAGTCTTAATTGAATCATGAACATTTGAATGATGCTATGTGGTTATGCAATCACAGAATGGCACAGTCTCCAAAGAATCTAAGTTGTTGATCACCCAGAAGGGTGACGGAGATATAGGAACAAGGTACGTAGGCTACAACATATTAACAGAAATGTATGCATAGTATGCATAGTAAATGCCATTAAAAATGTTAACAGGGAAATGAATGATTAGAAAGGAGACCAGCTCTTTGTGTATCAAAGACAAAGGATAATAGATAGATAGTCTAAGTGTCTTATTCATACTGACATGTAACCCAAAGCTCAAAACTTAAAGCTTTGAAATAACACGGGTCATGTTTGGGTTTTGAAGTGTTCTCAATAAAAACTCAATGATGGCTATTTTGTCCCCACACAGTGTCTCCCTAAGGGACATTAGTTACAAGCCCAATTCATTGATCTTCTAGATCTCTATTTTATTAATGTAAGTCTTTAGAGAGATAAATTTCCCATGAGTTCTACTTTAGCTGCAGCCCATAAATTTTGTTATGATGCTTCATTCTTGACATTTTCTTGAATGAAATTCATTGATTCCTTCTATGACCAACTCATTCTTTAAGGTAAAAATAATTTCCAATTAATTTTTAATGTATCTTTCCACAGCCATTTATCAAATGTTATTTTTATTTTATTGTGATTTGAAAAAGATGCATTTAACATTTCTTTTCTGCATTTGGTTGTGAGGTTTTTATGCCCTAATGCATGGTCAGTTTTTCTGCAGGTGCCATGTAACACTGAGAAAAAGGTAAATAACTTTCTATTCTCATTCAATTTTCTCCTGAAGTCTATTATGTCTAATTTTCCAAAATTCCAAATTTCTTTCTTGTTTCTTTTTTTCATTAGATTTATCTAGTTCTGAGAGGGGAAGTTGAGGTTCTCTACTAATATAGTTTTACTGTCTATTTCCTCCTGTAACTCATTTAACATCTTAAAACATTTGGGTACTCTACCATTTGATGCATATATGTTTAGTACTGATACTACTTCATTGTCTATCGTACCTTTTATGATAAATACTCCTTCCATACTATCTTTTCACAAAAGTGTTTTGCTTCTGACCACTGCCTCTCCTATTCTTCCCATTTCTATCGGTTCCACCCTCTCCTTTATCCCTCTCCCTTCCTTGTTCCCTATAAGGTAAGATAAACTTCTATAACCAGTTGAGTGTGGATATTCTTCCCTCTTTGAGCAATTCCAATAAGAGTAAGGTTCAACCATTACCTGCCACCACCACCACCACTTCACTGCCCCCTTCCCTGGCCATCTTCCCCTCCACTGTAATAGCTCTTTCATATCTCTTCATGTTAGGTCATTTACCCCATTCTATCTTTCCCTTCCCTCATCTAACAGTGCAATCCTCTTTCTCACCCCTTAATTTTGATGAGAGTTTTTGGAAATCATCCCATTAGAGTCAACTTACTCTCATGTCCCCTGTCTATATATACTCCCTCTGATTGCCCTAGGAGTGATCAAGTTCTTAAGAGCTGCAAATATCACCTATCCATATAGAGATGTAAATAGCTTAACCTTATTGAATCCCTTGTTTTCCGTTTCCTGCTTACCTTTTTATGCTTCTCTTGAGTCTTGTATTTGGATAGCAATTTTTGTTTAGCTTTTGTATTTTCATTAGGAATGCTTTGAATTTAATTTCCTCCCTGGAAAATTATACTCAGTTTTTCTCAACATACAATTCTTGGTTATAATCCTAGATCCTTTGCCTTCCTGAATATCATATTCCAAGTCTTCTAATTCTTTAATATAGAAGTTTCTAAATCTTATGTAATCCTGACTGTGGCTCTATGAAATTTGAATTGAATTTTTCAAGATGCCTGCAATTTTTTCTCACCTGGCAGTTCTGAGATTTGGCTATAATAGTGCTGGGAGTTTTCATTTTGTGATTTCTTTTAGGAGATGATCAGTGGATTCTTTCAATTTCTTTTTACTCTCTTGTTCAAGAATATCTGGTCAGAGTGGAAATGTGCGTCGACTATGGGGGTGGGGGGTTGGGAGGGTGAAGGGGAAAGTAAGAACATGAATCATGTAACCATGGAAAATTTTTCTAAAAAATAAAAAATTTAAAAAAAAGAATATCTGGTCACTTCTTGGTGATCATTTCTGGTTATATGATGTTCGGGCTCTTTTTCTTATAGCATGACTTTCAGGTATTACAACAATTCTATTATTTATTTATTTTTAAACCTTTACCTTCTGTCTTAGAATCAATACTGTGATTTAGTTCTAATGCAGAAGAGCAGTAATGGCTAGTCAATGGGGGTTAAGTTGTTTCATAGCTGGGAAGTGTCTGAGGCCAGATTCGAATCTAGAACCTCTTGTCTCTAAGCCTGGCTCTCAATTCACTGAGCCACCTAACTTCCCTACAACAATAATTCTTAAATTATCTCTTCTGGATATGTTTTCTAGGTAATGTTACTTTTTCCAATAAGATATTTCAGTTTCTCCTATTTTTTTGTTCTTTTGATTTTTGTTTCAATATATTTTTATTTTATTTTTTACCAGTTACATGTAATAATAAATTTCCACCCAAGTTTTCCTAAGTTATATGATCTAACTTATCTCCCTCCCTCCCTTCACTTCCCCCCCCCCCAGTCCTGGCAAGAGATTTGAGCTGGGTTATCCATATATTATCATGCAAAACATATTTCCCATCTATCATTCATTTTTATAAGTGAGTAATCTTATACAATCCAAACCTCAAAATTTAAACCCAAATAAACTATTGAAAAATTGTATATTTTCATCTGCATTCTGATTTCACTAGTTCTTTCTCTGGAGGTAGATAACATTCTTTGTCATAAGTCACTCAGGATTGTCCTGGATCATTGTGTTACCAATAATAAGTCTATCACAGTTGATCATGTCACAGTATTACTGTTACTGTGTACAATGTTTTCCTGCTTATTTCTGCTTTTTTCTCTCTGCATCACTTCACATAGGCCTTTCCAGCTCTTTCTGAAATCACTCTATTCATCATTACTTACTGCATAATAGTACTCTGATCATATGCCACAATTTGTTCAGCCATTCCCCAATTGATGGACATTGCTTTAATTTCCAATTCTTTGCCACCACAAAAAGAACAGCTATAAATATTTTTGTATGAGTAGGCCCTTCTCCCCTTTTAAAAAATCTCTCCAGGATACAGACCTAATCATGGAATTACTGTATCAAAGGGTATGCACTGTTTCTCATAGTCATTTGAGCATAATTCCAAATTGTCCTCCAGAATGGTTGGATCAATTGTTTGATGGTTTCTGGATGTCTCATGGAGTAATTAGGCTTCATTTTCCCAAATCTAATTTTTAGGAAATTATTTTCTTCTTTGAGTTTTTGTATCTCCTTTTACCTTTGGCCAATTCTACTTCTGATGACTTGTTTTCTTCAGTGAATTTTTGTATATTTTTTCCATTTTTCAGTGCTTCCTTTACCAAGCTATTGACTCTTTTTGCATCAGTCTCTTGCATTGCTCTCAATTCTTTCTCCAGTTTTTGTTCTATTTCTCTCTAGTAATTTCTGTTGCTCTTCTAAGCCTATGGAAAATGTGAGTGACCTGGCCCTGGAGGGAGACCAGGGAGGAGAATGATGAGAGTCAAAAAGGCAAATGGAAAGAGGGACAAGTGCTTTCTCCCAAGTTGTACTGCTTACACCCTAAAGGTTGAAGGAAATAAATGGAGCTCAACTATCATATTTGCACTAGAAGTGAGTACTAGGGTTAGTCAGGAGGTTTTCATAATAATAAGAGTATGGTTTGTGGTATCTTCCTTCAGCATAAAAATTTCAAGCTATAATTCTGGTTCTCAGCAACTAAATCTCAAAACCTAAAGTTATCCTTATCTTTTCTTTCCTTTACCCCTCATATTTAGTTAGTCACCAAGCCCTGCGGATTCTTTCTTTATGGTATTTCTTAAATCTGTTTTTCCATTTTCCCATTTACCACTTTGGTTCAGTCCTTCTTCTATCTCATGCCTGAACTCTTACAATAGGTGCATAATGAATGTTTGTGCCTTGTCTGTCTCCCATCCCTATATACCACTGATAAATTAATCTTTCTAAAACACCTCTTTGTAGCTGTTATAACTCCTCTGTTCTTCCTAAGTCTCTATTCAAAAAGCTCCAAAGCAGTTTCATGGATTATACTAGTCAAACTAGAAAGTCTGGAAAGTTAAGTACAGATATTGTGACTTTTCCCATTGTGGTTTTGCTATATTGTGGGTCAGCATAAGAAATTAAATGGGAAGTTTGTGGAAGCCACAGATGGAACATGAAGGCTAGTAGGTGATATGACAAAAATCTAAGAACTAAAAAATGTATAAAATAGCCTATAACCAAACACTTAACCCAAATTTTACAAGAAGGTAATTTAAACAGTCCATTAAAAAAGAAAGAAAGAATCCATACTTCTCTGGTATGAAGGGAAGACCAAAAAATTTTACATAGATTTTCTAGAGGTGCTATACTCTTAACCCCTGTGATATAAAAGGGCTACCTGTATTTCTCATTCTCATCCACATAATCTATATATCTACATAATGAGACCCTAATATAGTTCTCCAAACTTCTCTCCTATTGCCCCTCTATGTAAACCGTATACTCCAGACAGATAGATTACACTATTTGTTGATCCATTAGCATGACATGTGCTATCTTATCAATAATTTTTTTTTTAATGCTGGGTACTATAGGAGGCAGAGAGAATTATAAAGAGTGGCCCCTTGCTTTCATGAATTTTTTTGATCTAGTGGCAAAGAACCATGTAATAGATAGCTTCATTACAATACCCAGTGAGTGATATAGATAAAGTCACTATGGGGGCAGCTGGGGAGTTCAGTAGATAGAGACAGGCGGTCCTAGGTTCAAATCTGGCTTCAGAAACTTCCCAGTTGTGTGACCCTGGGCAAGTCACTTAACCCCCATTGCCTAGCCCTTACCTTTCTGCCTTGGACTCAATACACGGTATTGAAGGTAAGGGTTAAAAAAATAAAATAAAATAAAGTCACTATAGAAGTTAAGAGGAAAGATCAAGAGTAAAACCACTTAATTTTAAAGATGAGAAAACTGAGCCTCAGGAAGCAAAAAAACTAACCCAGGTTTATCACTTTGTCAAAGCAGATATGGGGTTCTAAGATCCCTTTAACCACAAGAGAAACATTTATTCCACCAAACTCTGACATAGCCCTTATTTTCTATCTTCCTCATTCATCTTACTTCTGCATTTGTCATTCTCTAAATAACTTTTTGGAACATTATCTTTTCCTAAATCTGGTCTGCTATGAAACCTTGTTCTGGCCTTTCTATCAAAGCCCCTTAAATATAGCTTATTAAATTTTCATAACGTTTCCCCTTAGGATACAATAGGGTAAGGTCAGAAAAATCTAAATGTGGGGGTAGCTGGGTAGCTCAGTGGATTGAGATCCAGGCCTAGAGACTGGAGGTCCTAGGTTCAAATCTGACCTCAGATACTTTCCAGCCGTGTGACCCTGGGCAAGTCACTTGACCCCCATTGCCTACCCTTACCACTCTTCTGCCTTGGAGCCAATACACAATATTGACTCCAAAACAGAAGGTAAGGGTTTAAAAAAAAAAAAGGAAATCTAAATGTAAGCTCTACTTCTAAGACATCCTATCCTTATGACCATGGACAAGTCATTTTGTAGAGTTATTACTCTTCCTATTCAGGAAATCATAACTACAGGACATGGAAGTAAGAATTGAGTTCTTTTTAATGGATAAAAGCCATTCAAAAGGCAGTCAGTCATGCCAGTAGCTTGGAAGCAACATCTTGCTCACCTTGTTGACTTCACTTTGCAATTGTTTTATTTAATGTGTAAACGGTAAGCTTTCTAAAAACATAGTAGGGAAAAATGTGTTCTCTCTTTTCCTTTAGTTTGCATCATTCATCTCTTTTATTTCACCTTCCAACATAATGAGTTACTCAAATGTGAGCTCATTGTACTATTAGCTACACTTTCATCCATCTAATCTGTGTAACTGTCCCATGTGTTTCACCAGTTACCAGCATGGTTATTTGTACAGTACAGACTCGAGCTAAGTAATAGATTCAAAATGTCACCCAGTCTTCTATATGCTGAAAGGTTCAGTGAGTTTTTCTACTCAAACCAGAAGAAAATCTGAAAAATTTCCTAGAAAACTAGATTCTCTTCTCCCACTGCCACTTTCTTGTATTCAATACAAAAGAAGAAACGAGAAAATATTTGAGAAATATTTAGATATAATGGCAACTGAAGCAATCAGTAGGCTGCTTACTCAATCTGTTCCCAGGCTTCTCTATCTTTCACAATGCCTGTAAGTTCACTTCTACTAGTATCCAACAAATTTTCCAATTTGGAACATAGGGAAAAGGATTGATGTGATACAGAGGACACTAAATTTAATATTTATAGTCTTAGATCCATGCCATCAAGTTGCCACTTTCTAATTGTGTGACCTTGAGCAAATAATTTAATTCTTCTTGTCCCCTATTGCCTTGGATTTGATTTCTTTAGGGACTTTTACAGCTCTAAATCTATTATCTTATAAACTTAGGAGCAAATGACCTCCTGAGAGATTCCTACACTTACCCAGGACCAGTTTCACCACTTTCCAAACTTCTCTCCTCTACATATTGTCCATAGAGGGAGAACTGGAATATTTCTTGCTTCCCATTCCCTCTTCCTCTTCCCCTCAGTATTCCCACTCCTCTCTCCCACTCCCCTCCTCAACAAATTACCTTTTATATTTAATGAATTTGTATGTACTGTTTTCTATACATGAAAGTTAGCTCCCGGAGGACAAGGACTATTTCAATTTTTATCTTTTTATCCCCAGAAACTAGGACAGTGCTTGGCACATAGTGACCACTTAATAAACACTTGCAGATTAATTATTTATAAAAAAAAAGGGAATTGGATTATGTGGTGTTTAAGGTCCCTTCCAGCTCTGACACTGTAAAAATAACACTTTTAAATATAAAATCTTTTATAAGTCATAAGAAATATTTAAAGACTATCTATTTATGAAGGAAATCGAGAAGTGGTAACTGGACTGCATAGTGCTAAGTCTAGTTTGAGAAGCTTGGTGGAAACTTAGGCAGGTTGTAAAAAAACTTAGAAAGGTTTAATATTATTACCAAATTGTGCAGATGGATCTAGCTTTTAAATTATGGATGTGGTTGTCAGCATCAGCATTTCAAGGAGCACAGACAAAATCTCACACTAGTGGGCAGTAACAACAAAGATATAGACAGTACCTGGCACATGGTAGGTGTGTAGTAAATATAGAGCAACTGAATGACTCCCATACATAAGGAAGGCAAAAGGCAGCAGATGGACACCTGCCTTTTTGCGAGCTGCTGGATCTTGTTCTTTGTTGGGCTCAAGGAAATAAAGCTGCACATGTAACTGTCCTCAGAAAGCTGGCTGTAGCCAGATAACAACATCCTGACCCACTGGTTGTCTCATAGATCTTAGAGATCTGATAGATTTAGACTAAGACAAAGGGAGCTGGAACCTTTTAGAAGTGTATTAGTCAGGGGATACCTAGATAGCTCAGTGGATTGAGAGCCAGATCTAAAAATAGGAGGTCCTGGGTTCAAATCTGGTCTCAGACCCTTCCTAGCTATGTGACCCTGGGCAAGTCACTTAACCCCCATTGCCTAGCCCTTACCACTCTTCGACCTTAGAACCAGTATATAGTATTGATTCTAAGATGGGAGGTAAGGGTTTAAAAAATGTATTAGTCTTTGATACACTGTGGTAAAATTGAATGTAATGGACTTCTGTCCTGGCAGCAATGCAACGACCCAGGACAATTCTGAGGGATTTATGGAAAAGATGCTACCCACATTCAGAGGAAGAACTGCAGGAGAGGAAACACAGAAGAAAAACAGCCGCTTGAACACATGGGTTGAGGCGGTCATGATTGGGAATGTAGACACTAAACAACCACACGAATGCAACTATCAATAATATGGAAATAAGTCTTGATTGATCACACATGTTAAAACCAGTGGAAATGTGAGTTGGATATGGGGGGGAGGTGGAGGGGGGTGAAGGGGAAAGTAAAAACAAGAATCATGTAACCATGGAAAATTTTTCTAAAAAAATAAAATATTTTTAAAAATGTATTAGTCTTGAGCTGGACAGATAAGATTAAACAGAGACTGGTAGAATTTATTTCTAACCAAGGATGGTACCCTTAAGTCATTCATTTTCATTCCAGACATTTGTAACTGTATTATCTTTTCTTATTCCACTCCTCTGCCATCTGGGCAAAAGGGCCCCTCATCTAGCCAGCCTAACTCAGTGCATATAATAAAAAGAAAGTTAGTTCATTTAGGATGAGCCAAATCTCTTGGGATCCCTTGGTAAGTAGGAGTGAATTAACATCCTGGGACAACATTGAAGAAACCCAAGGCAATTGTGAGTGTATTTAGATCATTAATATTTCAAGAATATATTTATGGAATTCTAATTGGCCTAAGATGAGTTCAACACAGAGTCCACTGAGAGGGACAGGAAAAGAACATTTAGGATAGGGTGAGAGGAAGAGAAGGTGGATTTTTTGCCAAATAAAAAAAAAAAAGAATTGACTCAGTGGATTGTGATTCAGACCTAGAGATGGGATGTCCTGGGTTCAAATCTGGCCTAACTCTGTGACTCTGGCCAAATCATTTAACCCCATTTGCCTAGCCCTTACCTACTTCTGACTTGGAACCAATATGCAGTATGGATGCCAAAGCTGAAGGTAAAGTTTAAAAGAGAAAAGAAAAGAACTTAGAAAAAGAACATGAATTTTCAGGGAAAATGGGAAAGATGGTTAGAACTCTGGAACATAACAGTTGGAATATCTGGTGAAAGGCAAGTAGTAGAGTAAGGAATCTCTCAAGAGAGATGATGTGCATCAACAGTCTAAACTTTAAACAGATGCATAAATACCAATTATTGTTGTCATCCCTCCTGGAACCTGGCTGACAACTAAATGTTCCACTGAACTTGGCCAATGTTTGAATGTTTCTTTTTTCTGTTAAATCACTAAATTTTCTTTAATTCATTGCTTTGCCTTTCCAGCACTGCTTGACATGAGATACAGAATCATAGAAAGCTTTGAGTATTTAATCTAGACCTGCTAGATCTACTAAGAAAAAGTTAAGTGACTTGTCCAAGGTCACATAGCTAGTAAGTGTCTGAGGGCTGGATTTGAACTTACGAAGACTAATCTTTCTGATTCTAAGCCCAGGACTCTAACCTCTGTACCACCAGATGAGTGTCAGGGAATAGTAGAGTTTCCAAGGAAATAAAGTTGAGATCTACCTAAAGGACAATAGAGAGGTTCACGTCACCACGGATGAGCATAAGCACACTACAACAAACTCCAAATGAAGAAAGATAAGAGCTATTCTCTTTCCATATTTCCATTGTACAGGACTGAGTCCCTTGTTACCCAGAAGATGCACAACTAGGTAAGAAGTTGATGTCATTCAACAAAGTGAGGGAGGAGATGGACAGTTTTAAGGATATATTGGCATGCGCGCACACACACACACACACACACACACACACAGAGCAGCTATCTAGAGCTAATCCAACTCATATGTGAAAAGCATCTGTATTCTTTTTTTTTTTTAAACCCTTACCTTCCATCGTGGAGTCAATACTGTATATTGGCTCCAAGGCAGAAGAGTGGTAAGGGTAGGCAATGGGGGTCAAGTGACTTGCCCAGGGTCACAGAGCTGGGAAATGTCTGAGGCCAGATTTGAACCTAGGACCTCCCATCTCTAGGCCTGGCTCTCTATCCACTGAGCTACCCAGCTGCCCCCTAGAACATTATATATTACCTCATTTTACCACACCTCATTTTACAGGTGAGGAAACTATGATCTATAGCGGGGAATGTGACTTCTTGTTCAGTCATTTTTCAGTTATGTCCATGATCCCATTTGGGGATTTTTCTTGGCAAAGATCCTGGAGTGGTTTGCCATTTTCTTCAGCAGCTCATTTTACAGATGAGGAAATGAAGGCAAACAAGGTTAAGTGACTTGCCCAGGGCCACACGTTTAATAAGTATCAGAGGCCAGATCTGAACTCAGAAAGATAGCTTGGTGCTTCTATCCTTTGTACTCCCTTGCTGTCTAAGTAACAGATGTCACTTCAAACTCAGCTCCTTGGACTCTGAAGATGGTGTTCTTTCTACTACAGAATACATTCTTGCTAAAGTTTAAAGAAAACCCCATAGAGATCAGTGTGAGCTAAACTAGCCAAAGAAAAGTCCACAGAACAAGGTGGTACCTGAACAAGTGTTCTTCTTCTTAATAAGAAAACTGATATCTCAAATTTCTATGTGCTATTCTTTACTACCACCTCATAACCCTGTCCTCCTCAAAAAAATTACTGCAAATCAAGGATTTGCTGGAAAATGTTTAATAACCAGGAGAGCAAGAGTAAACTATGTAGGATGCACCTTTAAGTTCAATATACATCATTAATATTTTCTTAAGTCTAGACAATCAACAAAAATAAATCCAGCTCTAAATTTGCTGATTCCTGAGGTATAAATGTTTACTCTGAAAATTTAATCATTTTTTCTCTGAGCTGATCCCTGTTATGATGCTCAAAATTCCTTCAAGCACAAATTCTAATTGAACTCGGTCAACAATGAAAAGTGATGAGTGAAAGGAATTGACACATTGGTTAACAGAGGTTTGTAATAGTGTGCAATCAATGAAAGACAGTAGAGGGCACTGTTAACCAGTAATATGAAATATCACTATCGGAGATGATAATATTTTATGTTTGAAAAGAAAAATAAATACAAGGGAATTAGGGAGAGAGGGCTTAGCAGTTGGGAAGAGTCAGGAAAGATTTCCTGGAGATAGATGAGCTTAGTTTTGAACCAAGAGTAGATGGTGATGAGGATATGTTGCATTCCAGCTTTTTCTAGGAGTTTGACTGAGAAAAGGAAGAGAAATATTATATTAATAGCTTGAGGAAATAGTAATGATGATGTTATTTTTTTTTAATGGAAGAGATTTGTGTGTACTGGTAGCCACAGGGAAAGAATCAATAGATAGGGCAGTGATGGCGAACCTTTTAAAGACCAAGTGCCCAAATTGATACCCTCACACAGCCTGTGAGCTGCCCCCTTACTCAAGACAGGGGAAGGAAGAAGAGCTCCCATTGGGCTGCTGGGCAGAGGGGCAGATGATGAGAGAAATGTCCTCAGGAACAGCGGAGAGGTGGAAAGAAGCAGTCCCACTCTGGCACACATGCCATAGGTTTGTCAACACAGAGATAGGGAATGGCTAAAGATTAGAAATTGAAAGGTTGAAGGGATAATCTGATGGACAAGAGGGGGAATGGAATCAATGATACATGTAGAGTGGTTTGCCTTGACAAAGAGAAGGATACATCACTTGAGACTGGAAGAAAGTAAGAGGAGAGGTAGGGGGATAATCTCAAGGAGTTTTGAGCTGAAGAAGGAGTTTAGAATAGCAATTCTAAACCTATTCTTGTATGAACTATTAGGAGCTAGACTAAGAAGGAACCTTAAGCTGAAGCTACTGCAACCCTCCCATTTATTGATTGATTTTTTTCAAGATTTCATGTCTATAAAATTTAAAATATCTGTTTTCTGGCATTTTTCAATCAATGTTTTCTCTCTTCTCCCCTTCCCCTTTTCACCCCTCCAATAAGGCAAGTAATATGATATTGATTGTACATATATTATCATATAATACATATTTTCCTGTTCGTCATGTTGTGAAACAAGATACAAATGGTTCACACTAGAGAAAAATTCATGGAGGAAATCAAATGAATAATGGGGTCCCTTTTATTTTGCAGATATATTATCCCTCCTCTAGGTCTCCTAATTCTTACCCGCAATGGCAGATTGGGTCCCCAGAGGCTGCTACTACTTTAAGGATTCTAGGATAACCCTATAGATCAGTGGTTCCCAAACTTTTTTGGCCTACAACTCCCTTTCCAGAAAAAATATTACTTAGTGCCCCTGGAAATTAATTTTTTTAAATTTTAATAGCAATTAATAGGAAAGATAAATGCACCTGTAGCCATCACTGCCTCCCTGGATAGCTGCAGTACCCACCAGGGGGCGGTGATACCCACTTTGGGAATCACTGCTATAGATGGTTATTCTCATCACACTAGATAACAAGCCCCTACTGGTATATTTCCCTTTAACAATCAATTAGTAAGGTCATTATTCTTTAGTAAAGGCATTTACTTAAATGGAATTTCAAAAGCAGTACTTCCACAAAGACTGCCACCGCACACACACACACACATACACAGAGGCACACAGGCAGGCACGCATGCATGACACACTGTCCCACAGATACACACTGAGCCCCTAAACATAAGACTGAGCATGAGCTTAATGTACAATGTCACACATTTTTGGTTAATGTCTACAGCCAAACCAACTCATAACTCCATAACTGTGTTGAACTTGTTTTTATGGAACCTCCACATTTGTCTTTGTCCCTTGGGAGCTTGTTGTCTTAAGGGAAGTCCCATACTGACTTTTATCTTAGACTGAACAATGGACCATCAAGCATCCACTAAGCATCCTGAAGAGGAGTGATAGAAATACTCACACCTTAAGTACCATTTTTGTCTTCTTATTCTCTCCTAAGTCAGTCCCCACTACCTCAGCTCTCAGGCTATAACCTCTTTCCCAAGCCTGCTTATAACCTATGAGGGTGTCCTTTCTGTCCTATATTCCCCAAAGTGTACAAAGGACCCCAAATTCTTCAGCTCATTGGAAAATCTCCTTTTGAAGTGCTTTTCCCTAGAGACGTTGTTCCCAGAGTCCCAGAGCTTTTTCTCCAAGTGGTATCTAGTGTGTGACTATATAGTGGCTGCTCAGATCATTGTCTTCCTTGTCCCGATTAAAGACTTGTTCTCTCTAACTACTTTGGGGGTTCTGTGTTTTTCAAGGTTGATAACTGTTGGCCTTGAATATCCTTTTTCTGGAAAGCCCTCACAAAATTCACTGCAGGGCATGACATGGGTTATACTTGCTGAGCTGGACTGTCTCTTTACAGGGCACAAGTATGCTGAACAGATGATGGTTCCACTTGGCTTGATCTTCATAAGACAAGGGGTCTCAGCTGGAAGGGTCACTCGGCTCCTCCTCTGGTTCCTCCCTGGGCTCAGATATTGCTGAATTGTGCCAGACAAGTTGCTCTACTGTTGGTTGCTGGCTTCCAGACAGGATCAGGAAGGCCACTTTTGTCACCAGCTTCTGCTGGATAATACCAAGCAGGAAACATAATCATTAGATGGTGACTACTAGATGGAGCCAGTTGGACAGGTTGCTCGGCTGCTAATCTTTTCTTAGGACACAGCATCTTTGCTGGATAAATTTCTCATTAAACCTCCTGAGTTCCCTCATTGTTAGGCACTAGGACTATTATTTTCCACCTTTAGGAATTGACTCAGCTGTGCTTTCTTCGGGTAGATTATTAAAGCGCTCTTTTTGACTAGAGTGCTACAGTGCTCCTTTGGCTAATGCAACAATCCTAAATTTAAGATGGGCAGAAATCTCTTCCCTTGCTTGGATAGCCTCAGAGCCTCAGAGTCAGGATAGTCACTATCTTAAGGCAGGTCTAGCCTCTCAGGTAGGAATAATCCTTGTTGGCTCAAAAGTCCCTTTCTTCTGTAAACATTCCACTTTGCTCCCTGATCCTGTCTAATTTGGCCTGTCTGGCTTCCTAAACTTCTTGGAGGAATTCATCTTATGCAGATGAATAGCTAAGAACAAAGATAAGAATGCAGCCTGTGTGTGCCCTGGAGGCAAGTTCATTCCCTTATAGACCCTTTCTTTTGCAATTAAACTATTCAAGCCTTAAATTCTTTCTAGGGTGAAGAATGTTTATTTTGAAGCCCTCACCTTTTAGGTTCCAATGTCTCTTATTTTTTAACCTCTTGAGAACCCCAATTTTTGCATAAGTCTCAAGTGAGACCACCCCCAACACATAAGAGAAAATTGAAACACGCTGAGGAACCTCCCTACCTGGAAGCAACTCCTCCTCTTTTCTACCACTGCCACTGCCACCACTAAATTCTCATTCTTAATACAGCACCTAACACATTATGGGTGTTTAAAAAACAATGACCACCAACTGCTGCATGTGAGTTGTCTTAAAATCATAAGAGAGAAGTCAATTATAAGGTCAGGTCAGATACCCTAAGGAGGAATTAAATAAGTATCTATTCTTGGCTAGTATTATCTGAGATTCATGCTCCATCCACCAGTCACCTTGCCTAAATAAGCTGAAGAATGAGGGACAGGCCATTCCAAGGCCCTTCTTCCATTAGTCCTCTACCTGGGCCTGCCCACATATTGGTACAGCCCCCAGCTTTACACAACCACTCATGGTTGCATAACACCCTGAGGAGTCCTCACCCAGAGGCTGAATCTCCCAGGGATGCTGAAGTCTTTTCTCAAAGATTAACAAACTTCCACCCCCATCATTGCCTCTACAGCCTAGAGATTCTTAGCTCCCAATCTCTCCTTGAAGTTATCCAAATCCCACTCTTAGTGGACCTCTGCTAACTCCCTTAGTCATCCCATATGTGTCCCTTAGGGGTAGCTAGGTGGCACAATGGAAAGAGTGTTGGACCTGGAGTCAGGAAAACCTGAAATCAAATCCAACCTTAGGCACTTAGTAGCTGTGTGATCTTGGACAAGTCACTTTACCTCTGCTTCAGTTTTCTCATCTGTAAATAGAGATAATAATAGCACCTACCTCCCATGGTTTTTGTGAAGATCAAAAGAGATAATATTTGTAAAGCAGTTTGGAAATTTTAAAATGCTAACTGTAGAAAACGTCCATAACCTTCATGAGATATCCAAAGAGGACCATCACATAAAATAGGTTTCAAATATGACTCTATTAGAATGTGAGCTTCTTTGTATCCTCAAATTGCATATAGTATAGCCTGGGGACTGCTTCCACTGGTGCTGCACCAATTCTCAACAGCCACAACTATAAGAAACTCAAGAATGAATATTCTCACCATCCAAGTTCCCTGGCACTGTCAAATGGTTCAGCATCAAAAACTGTTGTGTGAGAACTTTTAAGGCCCAGAGTTGGATCTGGACAGATTGCCCTTGTCAAGAATGGCAGCTCCAACAATTAGCTTAAAATTAAAAGAGAGATTTATTAACTTGAATGTAAGTCAAATGGTTAAGTCAAATGGAATAGCTAGGGGAGGCAGAGTGGGTGGAATGCTGCCTCTTAGAGGAGATGTGTTCTGGGCTTTATATACCCTTTCATCCACAGGGCCAACGTGACTAGAGATGGGATGATGATGGCATGTTCCTGGGTCTTTGGAACCTGAAATGGTGATGTGGTTATGTCCCATGCTTCAAAGTCAAAAGGGAATGAACGGTCTGATTTAGAGGACAATCAGATATCTAGGATATAAAATAGATGTTTATCAGGAGCAAGTTGGGAGGTGCCTATCTGGGCTCATCAAGAATGAGGGAAGAGGCCAGAGGGCCTCAAAGTCACCTTCCCTAGCACTGCAGAAATGCAAGGAAAAATGAGTCTTTTATGTACCCTCTGACCTGGGACACTTTCTGGTGTTTTGGGGTGTCTAGGGGAAGCCTGTACCTCCATATCAAAACTATTCTGGTTTTATTAATGGCAGTGATACAAAGGAAAACATATTACCATCTGATTTGTCAACATGGAGTTCTTTCCATTTGATGTAGCTGAACCCTGTGTACATAGCACTTAGCACAGCACTTTGTATATAGTGAAGTTCTTAAGAAATATTTTTCTTCCTTCCTCCCTTCCTTCCTCCCTTCCTTCTTTCTTTCCTTCTTTCCTTCCTTCCTTTCTTTCTTCCTCATTTCCTCCCATCTTTCCTTCCCTCCTTCCTCTCCCTCCCTCCCTCCCTTCCTCCCTCCCTCCCTTCCTTCCTTCCTTCTTCCTTCCTTCTTTCCTTCCTTCCTCACC
>NC_058132.1:503883055-503991504 GCF_016433145.1 Gracilinanus agilis
ATCTTCTCTTCCTTCCTTCCTCCCTCCCTCCCTCCCTCCCTTCCTTCCTTCCTTCCTTCCTTCCTTCCTTCCTTCCTTCCTTCCTTCCCAGAAATTCCCTATCCCTCAGGACCTGCCCTTCTCATAGTGCTTACTGATATTCACTCTAACCTGATTTCATCAGAATGGAAATGCTGGAGATAGGAATGAGGAGTGCAGGGGTAATGATGATCACCCTGGACCTCTGTAACCACTACCAAGAGCCCTATTTTCTAACAGACTTTCCCCATCTGTTTGTGGAGCCAATGAAACCACACCTTCTCCCCAAAGTGCTCAGGGCTGGAGTGATGTGCCTGTTACAGGCACACAATGAGCCTTGGCCAGAGACAGGCCTCCCAGCCCCAAAGCCAGGGCCCAGGACTGGATATTTCACTGCCTGTCTTAAGACTTTTCAAAGAGTTGAAGGAAGGTGATGATTTCCAACTGAGCCAGAAGTTTTGCCAGCTGGCTAGCTCAGCAGCCAAGGCAGCAGCAGCCAGGTGCAGAGATGGAAAACTGATCAGAACCGGAGGGAGAACATGTCACTGGGAGGCACTTACCATACACATAATTTTTGTGTGGCTCCAGACACAACTACCCAAGTTCCCGGAAGAGTTGGTGAATGTTCCAGAAAATAGTTAATTATTTTCCAGGTCCCAGGGAGATTTCAGCATTCCAGGGATTACGTTGTTTTATGATTGGTCTCCTCCAGGCTACCCCCTTTGAATTTTTTTTAAGCTGTGAAACCACTTGCAACCCTCTCAGACTTGGTACCAAAATATGACCCACGAGAGCTTTACTGGGCAAAATACAGAGCCTATACTCTCGAGTGACCTATACTTCTCCTAGCCACCAAGCTACAAAGACAGAAATACTGCCCTGAGAGCAATAGGCAATTTTGCCCAGGCTGTTCCCTGTGCCTAAAATTTATTTCCTCCTTGCCTCTCTGCCTCTTAGAATCCCTCTTTTCCTTCAAAGCACAGGCCAATGACATTTCCTATGTGAGGTCTTTCCTGAGATCCTAACTGTGAGTGCTCCCCATCCCCTGATCTTTATTATCTATATTAATCAATCAGAGGCATTAAGTGCCAGGCACTGTGCTAAGCACTTGGGATAAAGGGAAAGATGAAAAATAATTCTTGTCCTCAAGAAGTTTCTATTCTAATGGGGGGAGCTAATATATTAATAAATAAGTAAATATAGCCTAATCAAATATACGCAGAATAAATATAAAATAAACATAAGGAGGGACAGCTGGGTAGCTTGGTGCATTGAGAGCCAGGCCTAGAGACGGTGAGGTCCTGGGTTCAAATATGGCCTCAGAAACTTCCCAGCTATGTTACCCTGGGCAGGTCACTTAACCCCCATTGCCTAGCCCTTTATCCCTCTTCTGCCTTGGGACCAATATATAATATTGATTCTAAGGTGGAAGGTAAAGGTTTTGTGTAATTGGAATCTTGTGCCTTTGAACTACATTACCCAGGAACCCACTCACTTCCTGTTGTGTGCTGATGTAGACAGGAGTTAAATTGGGTGGAGTTCCTGGTCTAGCTCTCTTTCTTTCCTGTGATGGTTTGGATGGAGTGGGCCATTTTTTTGAGCAGATAGATTAGCCATGGGCACATGTTTTTATTTTGTTAGATAACTACCTTTTTTATTCTTTTACTTCTAGGGATTATTAATAAATCTTATAAAATATAATATTTGAAGTTATTGTATATTAATTTTAATTTTTACAGTTTAAAAAATAAATTAATAAATACAATAAAATAGAATGAGGATAAGGCAGTTTAAATACAAGGTAGCTGGGGAGGGAGGGCACCTTTCTCCTCCCCAGTTGATCTCCTTACTCAGTTGCCAAATTAATATTTTAAGGCTCAGGTCTGACTATGTCATTCCCCTACTGAAGACATACCAATTGCTCCTAAATAAATGCCTCTAGGATAAAATACAAATTCCTCTATTGAGAAAGACTCTGAAGTTACAAACTCAGATTATTAAAGAAGAGGATGGGACCCTTGATTGTAAGAGGGAAGTTCAAAAGAGGAAAGGATTAGGAAAAGATAAGTTCTGTTGGGGGCATATTGAGTTTAAGATATAATGGGACATCAGGGGACAGTTAGGTGGCTCAGTGGATATCAAGCCAGACATGGAGACAATCCAGTCTCAGAAACTTCCTACTGTTGTGACCCTGGACAAGTCACTAAACCACAACTGCCTAGCCCTTACAGCTCTTCTGCCTTGGAACAGACACTTAGTATTGATTTTAAGATAGAAGGTAAGGGTTAAAAAAATAAAAGAAAACAGATTAATGGAATATCCACCTAAAATAGCCTATTGCTACTCTCTGCATTGCAATGATCTGGAACAATCCTGAAAGACTTATGACAAGGAACGTGATCCATCTCCAGAGAAAGAACTTAGTGTCATCTTTCCCCTCAGGGTATTTATGGTTTTTTCTGGGGTTCTGGTTATGTATGAGCATGTTCTTAAAACGATGACCAATATGGAAGTGAGTTTTGCATGACAATAAAAAATTTTTAAATAGCCAGTAGCCAGTTGGTTTATACCTGTCTACATATCTCTATATTTCCATATAAGCATATAGAGTACTTCGATATACTTCTAAGTTTACCTGCTTTCTTACCCTATAGAATAGGGGCTCATCATCAGCAGGGATTGTCTCATTTAGAGCTTCTCATCTCCAGTGCCTCGCCTAAGTCCCTGGCTCATAGATGGCATTTAATAAATGGTTGTCTGCTGAGTTATATGGGGACACACAAAGGGAAGACTAGCTAGGGTCTTTGCTTTCCAGGATTCCAGGAGCTTCATAAGGGAGTCAGGCCCAGTACACTTGAAAGAAAAAAGGCAAACATAGGAACACACAGGTCAAAATGGGAAGACATTTGTCTTTGGAGGGCTGTCTCCAACTTCCTTCTAAGGCTTGCCACCCATCCAAACCCTCTGGAGAAATGGCCTGGGTTCTAATTTTATGCTCATTTTATTTTCCTCTATCCCTGTCCCAATGCAGAATGTCAATAAGTCTTTATTTGTTTATTTATGTTTATATTTTTATAAACCCTTATCTTCTTCTGTATTAGAACTGATACTAAGTATTGATTGCAAAGCAGAAGAAATGGTAAGGGCTAGGCAGTTGGGGTGAAAGGACTTGCCCAAGGTCACATAACTAAGAAAAATGTGAAGCAGATTTGAACCCAGTCCCTCCTGCCTCTAGGCCTGGCTCTCTAACCATTGAGTCACCTAGCTGCCCCTCAACAAGCATTTATGAAGCATTCACTATGTGCCAGGCACACACACAGCAATTAAGACTTCCCATTCCCTCAGTTTTGTTGAGTCTACTTTGGTTAAATTAAGATGCTTAATCTGATTTAAATCAACTTAACTGAGTTGAGGTCAGCAACAGTGACTAGAATTCCCCATTGTGTGTGTGTGTGTGTGTGTGTGTGTGTGTGTGTGTGTGTGTGGTATGTTTGGGCTTGGGTAAAACGAGGTTGGAGAAGAGATATTCTCACACATAGAGTATTCTTTTTAGTCATAGCCTTGAGCACGGGGGTATAACCACCCCCCCAGGGCACTGGCCACACAGTTCCATTAAGGTTCTCCTTTTACTCTGTAACATGCTTGGGCCAGACTAAGCCTTTGCCTAAAGGGAGAAAGCTGAGGAAAGCATGAAGACAAAAGTAGCCAGAATAACAATTGAACCCATAACTACAGCCCCTGACATAAAGGAATTCCATCCACTGTTCTGTGCATTTCTTTCTAGATTGATGTACCTAAAGGATCAATATTTGGGGGAGGAGAGGGAAGGCTCCATTCCAATCCTCTCTGGCTTGCAGTTCTGGCCAGGGTCTTTATCTCTAGAGATTAGATTAGAGCAGGGGTTGGCAACGTATGGCTCTCTAGCCATATCTGGCTCTTTTGAGGGCCAGATCTGGCTCTTTCTGCAGGAGCCATAAAGTCAATTTTTTTTCAGGCGCTGTTACAGGAGCGCACTGTGAGCACTGTACGGCTCTCACGAAATTACATTTTAAAAAATGTGGAGTTTATGACTCTCACAGCCAAAAAGGTTGCCAACCCCTGGATTAGAGCATCTTCATTGTCTTTTTTATGGGTGATTTTGTTCAGGTTGCCTCATTTGTTTGGAATTCATTTCCTTCTTCCCTTTGCATATTATCAAGGTCTTTTAGTTAGCAACTAACTGTGGAATTGCTTTTCTTTTCTTTAAATTACAGAATTAGACAAATTCACTTTGAAAATCTATATCCCTACTTTATGGACCCTCTGAATGCTTCTACTGAAATCAAGAAAACATGAATATTCAGCAACTTTCTCTACCTTAGCAATTGAGTGATCTCCCTTATCATAAGGGAGTTTTATGTATAGCATATCATTCACATAGCAGGAATAGCTGAATTCTGGGACTTATTACCCTAGGGGTCACCCTAACATTCAGCTGTTCTTAGGAAAGCCTTGAGGTGGGTGTATAGCGGGGCAGAAGGAGGCGGAGTCTAGGCAGAAAGTCTGTTATCATGCAATCCGCATGATCATGTAGAGACACAGACAGGAATAGACCAAGATGATAGAAGAAATTAGGTCAGAACTAAGAGAAATCAGATTGCATGTGATTAAAATTTCTAACAAAAATGTAGCGAGGCACTAGGACTTTTAAAAACTTCAGACTAGTACCTGCTCCTTTGTACCATATCCATCTTTTAATAGTGCTCTAAGTGCAAACTACGTATGCTCAAAAAATAGACATCTGATTGAAGAGGGTGAAAATTTGAGGATTAATATATTTTGTTTAAACTTCAAAATGGCAAGGAATTCCAAAGGATAAGAAGTTAACTATTATTATTACTTTTTTAGCAATCAGTAAACCAAGCATAGCATGATCTTTTATTCTCTGAACCTTGCAGTCAAGTGTGTGACCAGAAATATATCCTCTACTCTGGAAATCATATGAAAAATCCTACTTTTTATCTTCTTGTATTTTCCTCTAGGATGCCTTTAATGGGTACATAGACCTTTCTCATAAAGACTTTATAAAGATGAAAGCAGGCATACAAGTCCAGAGTTTTTTATATTTTCTTGATTGACCTTTCAGACAGTAGCAATATTTTCATTATTTTTCCTATTCTTTTGGTATCTTCTCCTTGAGATAGCTCATAAAGCATTCCCTTAGCTTTCAAAATGTCATCTGCAATACAGATTTCCCCAATGTGCATTTATTCCCAATCAGCTACTTCTCTTTTATTTTTTTTTTAACCCTTGTACTTCGGTATATTTTCTCATAGGTGGAAGATTGATAAGGGTGGGCAATGGGGGTCAAGTGACTTGCCCAGGGTCACACAGCTGGGAAGTGGCCGAGGCTGGGTTTGAACCTAGGACCTCCTGTCTCTAGGCCTGACTCTCACTCCACTGAGCTACCCAGCTGCCCCTCAGCTACTTCTCTTACATGACAGTTCTATTTTGTCATTTAACATATTCAGACTCGGGTGGATGGGGCACTGGGCCTGGAGTCAAGAAGATTTGAGTTCAAATCTGAGACCATCAATCTATTCTGGAGTTGAGAGAGAAAACTAATGATAACAATTCTACCCCTTCTAGTTCCAACTCTTCTTTTCAACCTTTCACACAATAATAATTTTCTTGCTTTCTATATGTTTGACCAATTAACCTACTTACTAGGTGTTCCCTTACCTCAATGTGCTATTTCCCATCTCCATGTAATCATATAGGTTATCCCTCATACATGGAATTCAGCTAGCTGGAAGAGTGGATAGAATCCTGGTCCTGGAGTCAGGAAGCCCTAAGTCAAAATCTACCCTCAGACACTTTAGTAGCTATGTGACCCTGGACAAGCCACTTCACCTTATTTGCCTCAGTTTTCTCAACTATAAAATGGGGATCATAATAGCAGCTACCTCCCAGGGTTGTTGTAAGAGAAAATGTGATATTTATATAGCATTTAGCAAAGTGCCTGGCACATTGTTGTTATTTAGTCATGACACTATATGGGGTTTTCTTCATAAAGATACCAGAATGGTTTGCCATTTTCTTCTTCAGCTCATTTTACGGATGAGGTAACTGAGGCAAAAAGGGTTAAGTGATTTATCATGGGTCATGCAGCTAGTAAGTCCCTGAGACTGGAATTGAACTCAGGAAGACAATTCTTTCTGACTTCAGTCCTGGCACTCTATTCACTGTGCCACCTAGCTGTCTAAGCACTGGGGATACAAAAAGAGTCAAAACAGAGTCCCTGCTCTCAAGGAGCTTAAGTACTTCCCATTCTTCAAATTTACCTGGAACATTTCCTTGTTATTTTTTCTATGCCTTTTAATGAAATGTCTTTTGCATTGAACCAATGTATTCTCTAAGAATTCTAGTAGGAAAAAATATAGATGGGTGCTTTTAAGCTGTGAATTTGAGCCTATGCTGATGCAAAATATTCCTTGAACCCAGTTTGGTTTTTGGAGGGAACACAATTGGGGTGGGATAGGGTTAGAACTACCAGTTATATATTCATTCCACCAGTAGATGCAACCCCATTTAAGAACACAGGCTGGCCCTCTAGTTTTCCCTAGCACATACTACTTTGGATCTTTGAAATTCTAGGATTTAGATTAGGGTTTTACATATAAGAAATGAATTTGATAAGTGCCCTCGATAAATTTTTGTCATTGAATTGTTTATATTACACTTTTCAGTTATTTAAAACATTGAATAAAGAATCATTTCAACAAATTTGAAAAATATTTGTTATGTCCTTACTAATTGTTTGTCCTTTGTTCTTGAAGAAGACCAAAATGACATTGCTGGTTATGTCTTCTGACTCATAGATAAACTAGATTTAAGTGAGGCAGAGACACACAAAATCATCAGCCTCACTCTCTCTTCCAGAATCATTGAAGTTCAGTGGCAGGACAAAAGTCAAGATGGCTTAATGATGGCTCAGGATGCAGTGGATGACCTTGGCTTCTTCAGCGTCTACCCAAGCTTTAAGCACTTGCTTCCACTTAAGAGCTTTCTTCCACTGTCTTTATAGTAGTTGGAACAAATTGTTTTCATCAGGCCCTTCTGCCAGAGGAAGGCTTCATATGTTTGGAGTAGACATTCTCCCAAACTCACCTACAGTTTTGAGGGGTGCCATTACCCTTAGCCTGATTTAGCTCATCTGCCAAAACAATTTTATTGGGCGTGGTTGTTGTGCATACTACAGCTTATTAGGGCCACAGGTAAGAATTGGGTGGAAGGTGGACACCAAAGGAGTAAAACAACCCTATAAAGTCTAAGCAAGCCCTCACACCAGAGGTACTAGTCTTCTATGACCTATAAACCCCCAGGTGCTTATTTTGTATAAAGGTAATATGCTAGGGGCTAGAAATATAAAGCCAAAAAGGTGATGGCCTCCATGCCCTCAAGGAGCTTACATTCTATTTATATTCACAGATAAGCACATACAATTTAATTTTTTTAATTTTAATTTTTTTTAACCCTTAAATTCTGTGTATTGGCTTCTAGGTAAAAGAGTGGTAAGGGCGGGCAATGGGGGTCAAGTGACTTGCCCAGGGTCACACAGCTGGGAAGTGTCTGAGGCCAGATTTGAACCCAGGAACTCCCCTCTCTAGGCCTGACTCTCAATCCACTGAGCTACCCAGCTGCCCCCAGCACATACAATTTCAAAGAATTGGAAAGATGAGGAAAATTGAACGTAGAGGGTGGCGTCTCAGCTGTGTTCTGCAGGAAACTTCAAGAGGCAAGGGGGGGTGCATTCTAGGTAAGGTGGACTATCTGTACAAAGAAATAAATGAAGTGATTTTATCCATTTCATGTTTCTGGACCTGCTTTAGAATTTCCAAGTTTAACAAAAAAGGCATTTGCCCTGTGGTTTGCCCTACTATTTGTTTCCATTTAGGGTTGGTAATAGAAAAGGCAACTTATACCAACAACAATAAGAAAGAATGCTCCGTGTTGCTAATAATCCAAGGAACACAAATTAAAACAACTCTAAGGTTCTGCCTCATATCCATCTGATTAGCAAAGATAAAAAAAAAATACAAAAATGGTAAATGTTGGAAGAAAGATGGAAGACAATGGCATACCAAAGCACTGTTGGTCAAGTTGCAAACTGGCCCAATAGTTCTGGAAAACAACTTGGAACTATTGTAGAAAAACCATTAAACTGTATTATTTGCATATTTTACTGTATAAACTACCCAGCAGTAATACTAATATTATTATACTAATACTAAATATATTATACTAATACTACTAATAAGGAGGTCAATGACAGAAGGAAAAAACAAACTAGTAGCATTTTTTTGTGGTAGTAAAGAATGTCAAGCAATTAGGGTGCCTATTAATTGGGGAATTGCTAAACAAATTTGGGTATGCCAGTCTAATGGATTGTTATTGTACCTTAGTGAATATGAAAAATTTAGAGAAATTTGGAAAGACTTATAAATAGGACAGGATATGGAGTGAAGCAACCAGCCTAAGAGAATAATTCACAGTGACCACAGTCATTTGAAAAAATAACAACAGCAACACTAAAATATACCAGAACTTTGATTATTTAATAACAAACTTTCATAGAACTAACAGGGAAGCCTGCCTCCATTATCCCAGTAGATGTATGGTGGACTGTAGACAAGGCTGCCATGGAGTCAGCTTGCACTAGCTCATGAGAATCAATTATTAAATGTATTTTTTTTAAAAATCCTTATTTTCTGTCTTGGAATCAATATTGAATATTGGTTCCAAGGTAGAAGAGTGGTAAGGGCTAGGCAACTGGGGTTAAGTGACTTGTCCAAGGTCACATAGTTAAGAAGCGTTTCAGGTCAAATTTGAACCAACAACCTAATGTCTCTAGGTCTGGCTTTCCATCCACTGAGACACCTAGTTACCACCCCTAATTTTTTTTTAAATCCTTACCTTCTGCCTTAGAATCAATATTGCATATTAGTTCCAAGATAGAAGAGCAGTAAGGGCTAGGCAATGGGGTTTAAATGACTTGCCCATGGTCACACAGCTAGGAAATGTCTGAGGTCAGATTTAAACCTAGGACCTCCCATATCTAGGCCTGGTTCTCTATCCACTGAGCTACCCAGCTGCTCCCTGCCACCTCCAATTGTTAAGTTTTAAGTATATTTATTAGAATATCTTGGAAATTTGCAAATGCTACAAATAAGGGTTTGATTTATTGTTCTGTTAATTGTCTAAACATAAACATAAGAAAGTGATAGAGAAAATTATAATGCAGATAAAATTTTAATTTTTCATATATACACACATTATATATGTTTACACACAATATATACATATATATATACTTGGAGAGCCAGTATTTAAATGTTGAGTGAGACATACTATGTCAGGTATGATCAATGTATTAATATTTTTTCCTTTGATATAAGTGAATGATCCAATAAGAGTGGGTAGAATCATTTGGAAATGATGACAATCTTTAAAAAAAGAAATAGAAATATTTTTAAAGAGAGAAAACTTGTGCTTATTTAATCATAAATTCTTAACATTTTAGAGACCTTGGAAATTTCATTCCCTTCAATTTACAAGTGAGGAAACTGAGACAGAGAAATAATGAAAATTGAATAAAATCACACATGGCACTCTTTAAACTTACTGGGTTCTTATAAATATGTGTTCCAGATCAGGGATGTGTATATTTAACATAAATCAGGCAAGTCTCCTCTCAATATAGAGAAATAATAAATTACTAAGAAGCAATCCCAGATATAAATTTTCTCTGAACAGGATGAGGAGATATCCCTAAATTCAAGAGCTTTATTTAAAAATATGTTCTTTGGCAGAAGTCTAGAACAAAGTAGAATCCAGGGAACTGAAAAGTGTTTTAGAAGTGGTTTTAGTTGCAACACATTAAGAAGGTTGGAATCACAGCATCCTCAGAAAGAGCCAGGTATGCCTGAACATGGAAAAAAGGCAAGTGGCCTAAAGACTTCTTCCTACCTTAACAATATAGTAACATAACAATACCGGCATACTTAACTTTTCAATCAATAAACATCTATTAAGTGCTTGTTATGGGACTGTGCTAGGTGCTAAGGATACAAAAAAAAAAAAAAAAAAAAAAAAAGCAAAAGACAATCCCTGTCCTTGTGGAACTTACAGGAGGCAAAGTGGAAGCCTTTATAGATAGCCTTTTCAAGGAGTTTAGTTATAAAGAGCAGAAACATAGAATTGCTAGCAGGAATAGAAGAAAAATGGTTTTTTTTCAGGATGGGGAAAGCATAGGAATGTTTGTGGGCAGTAAAGAATGAGCCAGCAGACAAGGAGAGATGGCAAATTAGTGAAAGAGTGGGAGTGATGGAAGGAGCATCTGCTGGAGGAAATGGGATGGAATGGGACCACTCAAGCAAATAGAAAGGTTAGCCCTGATTTTAAAAAAAAAAAAAAAAGTGAGGCTATTTCATCACATGAGACGGGTGAAGTAGGAGATAGTAGCTGAAGACCCCTGAGTGGTTGGAAATGTGTAAACGGACAGAGGAAGGAGCTCATAATAAATGGTCTTTTTACTTTTTCTTCTGTAAAATATAAGGCAATTTTCTCAGCTGAGGAAGTTGGGGGAGGAGGAGCCATGGGAGGTTTGAGGAAAGATAAGAAGATTTGGAAGAACTTCAGAGCAGAACCTCACCAAATAGTCCTTAGGAGTTTGTGTGTTCACCAGTCTCTAAGTAAGGTCTCTCTGATGGTTTTGAGCCTCAATGGTTTTTTTTTAAAAATCCTAGTTTCTCACAGAAGAAAAGCAACTGCTTAAACACATGTGTTGAGGCGGACATGATTGGGGATGTTGACTCGAAACTACCACTCCAATGCAACTATCAACAATATGGAAATAGGTCTTGATCAATGATACATGTTAAAACCAGTGGAAATGCACATTGGCTATGGGGGGGGGTGGGAATCAGGGGGTAAAGGGGAAAGTAAGAGCATGAATCATGTAACCATGTTAACTTTTCTAAAAAATAAAAATTATTAAATGAAAAAAAAATCCTAGTTTCTGGCCAACATGACAGCAAAGAAAAGTGATAAATGTTGGAGGGGATATGGCAAAATTTGGTCACTAATGCACTGCTGGTGGAGTTGTGAATTGGTCCAAACATTCTGGAGGGCAATTTGGGGGGCTTTAAATGACTGCCTACCCTTTGACCCAGTCATGCCACTGCTGAGTTTGTACCCCAAAGAGATAAAGAAAAAAATATGTGCATGAAAATATTTATAGCTGCACTCTTTGTAGTGGCAAAAAACTGGAAAATGAGAGGGTGTCCATTGATTGGGGAATTTCTGAACAAATTGTAGTATCTGATGGTGATGGAATATTATTGTGCTGAAAGGAATAATGAACTGGAGGAATTCCACGGGAATTGGAAAGACCTCCAGGAACTGATGCAGAGCAAAAGAAACAGAACCAGGAGAACATTGTATATGGAGACTGATACATTATGGCACAACCGAAAGAATGCTATCTACATCCAGAGAAAGAACTGTGGAAACAGAAATGCAGAAGGAAAACATATGATCGATCACATAGTCTGATAGGGATGTGATTGGAGTTTTGATGTTAAAAGATCACTCTACTACAAATATGAATAACATGGATTTTATAGGTTTTGAACAATGATACATGTATAACCCAGTGGAACTGCTTGTCAGCTTCGGGAGGGAGGAGGAAAGAGTGGAGGGGGTTGGGGGACTGGGAATCATGTAACCATGGGAAAATATTCTAAATTTAAAAAAAAAATTAAAACAAAAGAAACAAAAAAAAATCCTAGTTTCATAGATCAGATGTTCATGTTTTATTAAAATAGAGTTTTCCTGTCCCCCAATCTCTTATGTGGTCTATGTTAATGGCATGGTCAGTGGTCTGGGCTTGATGGTGATTATGAAATATATTATGAATTAATTATCTGGAAAGACTAATTTTTGGGTAAGAATATCAGTTTATTGATCATGTGAGTTTGTTGTTTAGAGCAGCATCATGACTGATAAAGTGACATGGAGGTCAATGACCCTTTCAAATGACCCTAAATCTTGATTAAGCATCTTAGTAACCAGAGTTTCAGGAGCTCATTATGCAGCCCCTCCCCTCCCCAAGACATCTCTAACTGGTGAATGCCTAATTAGGAGGAAGTCCATCAAATCCTGAGCTTTTCCCCACACAACAGGTATGGTTTGACAAGTGAAGGTTTGTACATGTGGCAGGAAAAAAAAACCCTTCTCCTCTTCAATTATTAACCAAATTCAATTAAAAAGGAAGACATCCATCAACATGCACATGAAAAAGGGCTTGTAAAATCTCTTATGATTGGAGAAATACAAATCAAAACAACTCTGAAGTACCTCCTTACACCTAGCAGACTGGCTAAAATGATGGCAAAGGAAAATAATAAACATTGGAGGGTGTGTGGCAAAAGTAGGACACTAATACCCTACTGGTGGAGTTGTGAATTGATCCAACCATTCTGGAAGGTAATTTGGAATTATGCCCAAAGGGCTTTATATGACTGCCTGCCCTTTGATCCAGCCATACCACAGTTAGGTTTATACCCCAAAGAGATAATAAGGAAAAAGACTTGTACAAAAATATTTATAGCCGTGCTCTTTGTGGTGGCAAAAAATTGGAAAATGAGAGGATACCATTCCATTGGGAATGGATTAACAAATTGTGGTATCTGTTGGTGATGGAATATTATTATGTTAAAAGGAATAATGAACTGGAAAAATTCCATGTGAACTGGAATGACCTCCAGGAACTGATGCAGAGTGAAAGGAGCAGAGCCAGAAGAACATTGTACACAGAGACTGATACACTGTGGTACAAACGAATGTAATGGATTTCTCTACCAGCAGTAATGCAATGATCCAGAACATTTCTGAGGGACTTATGAGAAAGAACACTATCCACATCCAGAGAAAGAACTATGGGAGTAGAAACACAGAAGAAAAACAACTGCTTGATCACATGGTTCAATGGGGATATGATTTGGGATGTAGACTCTAAATGATCACCCTAATGCAAATATTAATAATATGAAAATAGGTCTTGATCAATGATATATGTAAAACCCAGATGAATTTCTCATTGGCTATGGGAAGAGGGAGGGAAGGGAGGGAAAAAACACAAATCATGCAACCATGGAAAAATATTCTAATTAAATAAATAACGTTTTTAGAAAAGGAAGACATTCTTGGGGATTCCTAAGGACAAGGAAAATGCAAAAAATCAGTACACTGGATGGAATCCTGACCTAGAACTCAGACACAGGAATACACAGAAATTCTCCTTAATATACAGAAATTGGGGCCTTTCTACACCAGGGTCCTGGTATAAGAATTAATATGGCATATGAAAAATAAATTCTTGGGAGGTAGCTAAGTGGCCAAGCCTGGAGACAGGAAGTCCTGATTCAAATTTGGCCTCAGTCACTTCCTAGTTGTGTGACCCTAGGCATGTCAATTAACCTCCATTGCCTATCTCTTATTGCCCCAATACATAGTATTGATTTTAAGACAGAAGTTAAAGGTTTAAAATATATATATATATATATATATCTATATATATATATATATATATATATTCTCACACATATGAGAGGAAAAAGCAATGATTATTTTTGCTTTGCTGGCTCCATTTACTGACATTCTCATAATCTGATAAAAAGTAGGTCACTTGGTCAAGTGATGCAGATTGCAACTCAGATTGCTGCTAGAATATCCAAGCTTGCTTCTCAAGAGGAAAGGTTTTTAATCTGTTGTCCATGGATAGATATCTGGAGGCAGACCCTGGGAAGGTCTATGAGCTTGGATTGGAAAGGAATTAAATATTTTCACTAACCTTTGATTTCCTTGGTAGCCCTATATTTTATTTTATGCACTTAAAGGCATTATTCTGGGAAGGAGTCCATGGATTTCACCAATGTGCCAAAGGAGTCCATGGAACAAAAGAGATTAAGAACCCTTACTCAAGAGCTTTCTTCTATGTCAACTTCTGTCCTTCCATCTGATCACAAAATTACAATGTCACAAGAGCAAGCCTGGAAGGTTCCTCCTTTTGTGCTTAATCTAACTCTCTTGTTTCAGTCTTCCTTATGCAACATCCCCTTCCTCTGCCAAAAAAACGTTAAATTATGCCCAGTATAAACAAAAGAAGAGACACAACATGGCACAGAGTTCCAACCTTGGAGTCAAAAAAGCCTGGTTTTAAGTCCTGGGCAAAGCACTTCATGTTTCAGCATCCCAGGCTACTGTTCAAATCTATGAATTCCAGATGAATTGTTAATCTACATCAGTGAAGGGAGTGTGCATACCTGAAGTTCTTTATGCTGATGAAATCACAGAACTAGTACTATGCCCCACTCTACCCCTACTGAAAACCTGAGAAACAAATGAACACTAAATAGAAGCTCATCTTCTCCCAAATCTGGGACATTCAGCAATACATACAGAATTCAGAAGAAAGGGGACTCGAAACTTAGAGAGCACATGGGTAAAGGTATAACTCTTTGCTCCCCATTTCTACTTCCAGACTCTTCCTCTTCCACCAATATTTTATTTATTTGTTTAATTTTCTAATATTCTTTTTTTAAATTTTGAGTTCCAAATTCCCTCCCTCCTTCTTGCCACACACCCTACTCATTGAGAAGGCAGGCAATATGATATCCATTATACATACCTGTGAATTCAAGCAAAGCATATTTCCATATTAGCCATGTCGCAAAAATAAATAAAATGAAAATAACATGCTTCAATCTGTATTCAGGATTGATGGTTCCAGTGCAAAAGAGTAGTAAAAGTTAGGCAATGGGGGTTAAATGACTTGCCCAGGGTCACAAAGTTTAAAAAATGTCTAAGGCTAGATTTTAATTAAGGACCTCCTGTCTCCAGGCCTAGCTCTCTATGTCCTGAACCACCTAGCTGTCCCTTTGTAATTATATACTGAAGTAAAAAAATTTTTAAAAATTAAATTAAATTAAATTATTTCACCAAATACATGTAAAAACAGTTCCCAACATTTTTCAAAGAATATTGAGTTTCAAATTCTCTTCCTCCTCCCCTCTCCCTTAGCTGTACCCCCTTGAAGTGGTAACAATATCATATAGATTTTACATGTACAATTATGTAAAACATTTTCCCATATTAATTCTTTTATGGAAGGAAACTCAAATAGAAAAAAATAAGAAAGTGAAAAAAGGTTTCCTTTGGTCTGGATTTAGACTCAGATTCACACACACACACACACACACATACCCCACTCCCCCATCCCCTTCCTTCCTGTTTTCCTGTAGGGTAAGACAGCTTTCTATACCCAATTGATTGTGTACATTCTTCCCTCATTGAGGCAATTCTAATGGGAGTAAGGTTCAAATGCTCTTCTTCCCGCCTCCTCCATCTTTCCCTCTACTTTGAATGTTCTTTCATGCCTCTTTTATGTGCAATAATTTACCCCACTTTAGTTTTCCTTCATCCTCTTTCCAATACATTCCTCTTTTTCATGCCTTAATTTTGTTTTATTTTTTATATCATTCCATCATATTCAACTCATTCTCTCACTCTTTGTCTATCTTTACTCCTTCTAACTTCTCTAATAATGACAAAATTCTTTGCTATAACAAGAATCATCTCCCCATGTAGGAATGTACATACTTTAATCTTAATGAATGTCTTTTGATTTCTTTCTTGTTTACCTTTTTATAATTTTCTTGAGTCTTATATTTATTTGAGAGTCAAATTTTCCTTTCAGCTCTGGTCTTTTCTCATCAGGAATGTCTGAAAGTCTTCTATTTCATTGATGCCCATTTTCCCCCAAAGGATTATGTTCAGTTTTCCTAGGCAATTCTTGGTAGAAGTTCTGGTTCCTTTGTCCTCTGGAATATCATATTTCAGGCCCTACAATCTTTTAAAGAAGAAGCTGCTAAGTCTTACATTATCAAGTGGCTCCAAAATATTTGAGTTATTTCTTTTTTAGCTGCTTGCAAAATTTTCTCCTTGATGTAGGAGTTTTGGAATTTGGCTATAATATTCTTGGAAGTTACACTTTTAGGATCTCTTTCAGGGAGTGATCAATGGATTCTTTCAATTTCTATTTTGTCTTCTGGTTCTAGAATATCAGGACAATTTTTCTTGATGATTTGTTGAAAGATGATGTCTAAGCTCTTTTTTCTGATCATGGCTTTTAGGTAGTCCCATAATTCTGAAATCATCTCTCCTGAATTTATTTTACAGTTGTTTTTCCCATGAGATATTTCACATTTTCTTCATTCTTTTTTTTCAATCTTTTGACTTAGTTTGTTTCTTGATGTCTCATGGAATCATGAGCTTCCCATACCTGCCCAATTCTAATTTTTAAAGCATGATTTCTTGAGTGAGTTTTTGTAGCTGCTTTTCTATTTGGCCAATTCTACTTTGTAAAGAGTTCTTTTCCTCAGTGAATTTTGTACTTATGTTTCAAAGTACTAATTCAATTTCAATAAGTTTTTCTTTTCAATGCCTATGCCTTTTTGCATGTTTTTTTTCCATTTAGCCAATCCTGCTTTTTAAAGAGTTCTTCTCTTCTTTGGATTTTTGTGCCTCTTTTTAGCAATTGGTCTATTTTTTAAGGTATTGATCTCTTCAGTATTTTTTTTGTGCCTTGCTATTGATTCTTTTTTCATGATTGTCCTGTATCCCTTTCATTTCTTTTCCCACATTTTTTCTACCTCTCTTATTTGATTTTTAAAATCCTTTTTATGCTCCTTCATTAATTCATTATTCATTAACACTGAATATTTTTCTTGAAGGCTTTGGATGCAACAGTATTGACCTTGCTATCTTCTTCTGAATTTGAGTCTACCCTATCATCAAAATAACTTTCTAACTTAATTTTCTTTTTTATGTTGAGTTTTGAGTTTTCATTTTCCCGCCATTTTATTTTCTTTTAGTTTAAAAAACTGTTAAAGTTGTGCTCTGTTAATTCTTGTGAAGGGAGCACTGTTCCAAACTTTAAGTTCTTTGTGCAACTGCCTTCAGAGCTGGCACGAGAGATCTATCTGCTTTCAGTTCTTCCAAGGTGGTATGATATGAGGAAAAGTATGTTTAATACTTTCCAGGCTATGCTTTTGTCTGTGAGTAACCCCAAGCACTCTTTTACTCCTTCGGTCTGTGATAAGCGTCCCCTGCTCCACTATGGCTGCAAATGTTGGTGTATGTTGGTGCTTCTCTTCTCCTTGTGGCTATGCCCCAGGACTGCAACCTGATTCTTGGGATGAGAATGCCACAATCATCTTGCATCAAGAGCCAATAAAGGGATCTCTGTAATCTCTATCTGAGCAGTTGTTCAATACCCCTTACCATCTGTGACTGACAGTTCCAAAAGTCTTGGTTACTGTTTCAGTTATGCCCAGTGCCTGTTGCCTTCATGGGGCCTGCTCTGGCACAATGCATTCCACCTCCACCTTAGTGTACTAGATTCCTCATACTGCCTTTTTAAGTCTCTTGGGTTGAAAAATTAATTCACCTTCTCTTTTTGTGGGTCATGTTGCTTCAGAATTCATTTTGAGGCATTATAGCATTGCTTTCTAGAGGGTAATTTGGTAGAAATGAGATGGATCCTTGCATCTTCTCTGTCATGTTGGCTCCACTTTGAAGTAAATATTTCTATGTTAAAGCTAAGGGAGAAAAATAACTATGATAATAACAAATTCTAATTAATATGGAGATTTACAGCTGACAAGAAGTAGCCAAGGACCTTGAGAACTAATATTTGAAGAACAACTTGTAAATGTCCACCTCTAGAAAATTAACTTAAAAAGAGAAACATGTTGGGGGCAGCTGGGTAGCTCAGTGGAGTGAGAGTCAGACCTAGAGACAGGAGGTCCTAGGTTCAAACCTGGCCTTAGCCACTTCCCAGCTGTGTGACCCTGGGCAAGTCACTTGACCCCCATTGCCCACCCTTACCAATCTTTCCACCTATGAGACAATACACCGAAGTACAAGGGTTTAAAAAAAAAAAAAAGAGAAACATGAAAGATACTATATATATCATCACGAGACAAAAAGACATACATATATGTATGTATGTACGTCTTTTTGTCTCATGATCCCTTTATGGTGTAGAGAAAGAAGAGAGGGACTAAGATACCTGAGAACAAATTCTATTAAATTTTTTTTTTAAATAGCCAAGGGAAGTGGTTTAGGCCAAGGAGATCTAGAGTATATAAGAAAGATTTGGCATGATTTTCACTGGGCAACCAGGAGCCAAGGTTAAAGATAGGTGCCATGATTTAATCAGTCCTGCCTGGTTTTGTCAGAATCTGGAGACACCAAAGTCCTGAGCCGACATGACTCCACTCTAAACCCTGGGGCTGTTGATTGAGAATGATTTTTCTCTGTGAATATTTACTTTCTACAGGGTAAGCCCTAGTTGGGACCTGTCCTAGCATCAAGTTGCCTGTAGTGGCCAAAGGGGCTGTCATAAAGAAACTTCTTGTAATCCTTCCTTCACTGCTTATTTGAGAATAATAATAATAAAAAGTTCAAAAATAAGCTGCCAGGACAGAATGGTCCAACATAAGCTTTGAACATGCAGGAATTAAATAGTCTTTCAACAGGAGATAACTGGTCTGAGAAGCTTGCTGGAGCCCTTTCAAGGCTTATCTTTATGGCAGCTATCACTTTGGGTTTTCAGATTTAAGTCACAGAGGCAGAGTCCAGGCCCTGGGGGAATGAATTGGGGAAATGACTAGAGTAGGGAGGAAGCCATGGCTAACTGCCAAAGTAAATAGCACTGTGTGCATTATGGGAGATCATGATGACCTGGCAGCAGCATCAGTGGGTTCAGAAAACAAAAACCCCAACATTATTTCTTTCTCTTTTTTTTAAACCCTTACCTAATGTCTTAGAATCAATATTGTGTATTGGTTCCAAGGTAGATGAGTGGTAAGGGCTAGGCAATGGGGGTTAAGTGATTTGCCTAGGGTGACACACCTAGGAAGTGTCTCAAGTCAAATTTGAACCCAGGACCTTCGGTCTCCAGATCTGGCTTGCAATCCACTCAGCCATCTGACTGCCCCCAATCCCAAGACTATCTCTTGAGTAAATGACCTTGCTATGAGTAAGTAATGAAGTCACAACTCAGTTTCTCCCTCTGTTAAAAAAAAAAAGAAAAGAAAAAAGAAAAAAAGAAAAGGAAAGAAAAAAGTTTGCAATAGGAGCCCTTTGATGAGTGCTGATGAGATACCATTTAAAAAGATTTAGAGAGCTGTCTGGAAGGCACTGGAAGAAAAGTGAAAAGTACTGCTATATAGCATGTGATCACAAACCACAGTGAAAGGAAACATAGACTAGGGCTAGGAAAATGAAGAATTGTTTAGAGCTGGGGAATAGATAATGAAGTTTGGAGGAGAGTGAGATTTTCTTGGCTTCTCCCCTAACCATAAATCACTGCTATGTTTTCCTTCTGCTCTTTTAGCTTGCATCGAGCATTTTCATTATATACCTGGGAAATGCTGCTTTCAGTTCTCCAGAATGATAATCCAACTTCATCCTGGCTAAGGTCCTGAGCACCCCTCATACTCATCTACCGTTCTTCCACTGCTAGCCCCATCATGTCTTGTTACTGTTACCTTGCACGCCATCCATGCCTTCTAGCAATACATTGGCACTGCCTAGCAGGTAGAAGCTGGCCTGAGCCAAGGAACTTCTCCAATGAGCCTTTCTTCATTAGCCTAAATGACCTCAATATTCTGCTCAAGCCGAGTGCCAGCTTCACTTGTGTGGCACTAACAATCTGGATCCAAGGCCACTTTCCTTGGCCAGTTGCCTATAAACATAATTAGATGTACCAATGAGGTATTATTTGGAAAAATACCCAATACCCATGTGAACTGAGTCATTGCCTGGAGGACCTAGAGAAGGCCATTTATTTTTTCAGGCTGGACCAGTGCTTTATTGTTCTATTGGGGTTTTCCTTGAGATATGGTGTCATTTAAACTGAGTTAGAACACACAATTATCTGGTTGCCTCTTTCCTCCCCCGCTTTCCCTTTACAATGTTTTCTGAGGTTCCATGGAAGAACAGATATGCCCGCAGATGTGAACCAGACCAAGAACTCATGGTAAATACTTAAAATTGCCTGATTATCTTATGATTCTTCAAGTTTGGTTTCTTTAACAGAGGAAAACCTGGAGCAAGCAAGAACAAAGAGGGGCTAAAATTCAAGGTTATGAAGAAAAGGAAAAAAAAATCAAGTCTGTTTAGGGGAATCTGTGGTAAAGTCATATTAGAAAAAGCTGCAAACATAACATAATATATGTTCATATATGCTATATGTTAAATGGGGTGGTTCTTACACTGATGGTAACAGAAGAAATTTTAGAAGGAAGCACAGACAAGCATGTTCATTTTGCAAATAAAATGTGGAATTACTATTTGTGGATATACAAGGAAGACTTCAGCAGGTCAAGAGCTTCTCTGCCTAAATAAGTGAATTTGTGTTCAAGGCAGGCTTGACTCAGATCAATCAGTCTCCTAGTATTTCAGATTCAATGTTGGAACAAAATGAGACACTTGGACATTATTCAGCAATTGTTCTTTTACTTTTTATTTTTTAAACATTTCCTTAGCAATACAATGAGCAGGTAATTCCTGCAGGTAATTAGCTTGATTAAGCTAAGCGAAGCTTTCTTACCTAAATTGCCCATCATTTTCCAACAGCCAAATATTAGAGGACTCATTGTGGCTATTTTGTATATGTATACCTCAAAGATATTGTGGATTTGGTTCTAAACCACCACAATAAAGTGAGTATCTCAATAAAACAGATCACATGAATATTTTGGTTTCCAGTGTATATAAAAGTTATGTTTATACTATGCCATAGTCTATTAAGTATGTAGCAGTTATATGTCTGAAAAAAATGTACATACCTTTATTTAAAATACTTTTAAAGACTGTCTGCCTTTTGATCCAGCCATACCACTGCTGGGTTTATACCCCAAAGAGATAATAAGGAAAAAGACTTGTACAAAAATATTTATAGCTGGGCTCTTTGTGGTGGCAAAAAATTGGAAAATGAGGGGGTGTCCCTAGATTGGGGAATGGCTGAACAAATTGTGGTTCTCTTAGTGATGGAATACTATTGGGCTGAAAGGAATAATGAACTGGAGAAATTCCATGTGAACTGGAACAACCTCCAGGAATTGATGCAGTGAAAGGAGCAGAACCAGGAGAACATTACACACAGAGACTGATACACTGTGGCACAATCGAATGTAATGGACTTCTCTACTAGCAGCAATGCAAGAATCCAGGAGAATTATGAGGGATTTATGAGAAAGAATGCTATTCACATCCAGAGAAGGAACAGTGGAAGTAGAAACACAGAAGAAAAACAACTGCTTGATCACGTGGGTTGATGGGGACATGATTGAGGATGTAGACTCTAAGCCAGCGGTTCCTAAACTTTTTTGGCCTACTGCCCCCTTTCCAGAAAAAATATTATTTAGTGCCCCTGGAAATTAATTGTTTTTATTTTAATAGCAATTAATAGGAAAGATAAATGTACCTATGGCCATCACCGCTCTCCTGGATCACTGCAGCACCCACTAGGGGGTGGTGGTGCCCACTTTGGGAATCACTGCTCTAAGCAATCACCCTAATGCAAATATCAATTATATGGAAATAGGTCTTGATCAATAACACATGCAAAACCTAGATGAATTACTCATTGGATCCAGGAGTGGGGTAAAAGGAGGGGAGGGAAAGAACATGAATCATGTAACCATGGAAACACATTCTAAATTAATTAATTAGATAAAGATTTTCAAATAAGAAATAAAATAAAATACTTTTAAAATAATATTTTATTTTCCCTCAATTACACCAAAAATACTCTTTAAACATTCATTTTTCTTTAAATTAATAAGTCTAAATTCTTTCTTTGTTTCTTATCATCTTTAACTCAGTCTCTTATATCCCTCCCCACTTCCTGAGATGGTAAGCAATCTAATATAGATTTTACATCCATAATCATAAAAAAGCAAAAAAAATGTATTGCTAAAAAATGCTAGTCATCTTCTGTGCCCTCAGAAAGTCATAATCTTTTCACTGGTGGGGGGATTTTGCCTCAGTGTTGATGGCTGCTAACTGATCAGGGTGGTGGTTGCTGAAGGCTGGGCTGTGTTTGGAAATTTCCTAAAATAAGACAATCATGAAGTTTGCTGCATCAGTTGACATCAAATTCCTTTCAGAAAAGATTTCTATGTAGCATGTGTACTGCCTGATTGCTTTTAACCCACAGTAGAACTTCTTTCAGAATTGGAATCTTTCCTCTCAAAACCTGCCACTTCTTTATCAATCAATTTTATGTAAAATTCTTCAAGACTGTTAAATCTTAAGGAATAGGGAGACTTGAAGTCAGGGAGAAAGAAGGGGAATTCCTAGTCAGTATAGCGGTCATAACACACACAATATTTATTGAGTAAGTTTGGAGTCTTATTTGGGTGTAATTCATGGTACTCCAATACATTTACAATAGCATCAAAGATCACTGACCGCAGATCACCATAATAGATAGAATAATAATGAAAAAGTTTGAAAAATTGTGAGAATGACCAATACATGACAAAGAGTCACAATGTGAGTAAATGTTGCTTGAAAAATGGCACCGATAGACTTGCTCAACACGGGGTTGCCATAAACTTCCATTTATTTTTAAAAATGCAATAGTGGCAAAGAGCAATAAAATGGAGCATAATAAAATGAGGCATGCCTGAACTCAGAAAGTAGTGTCAACAACCTGAGCCTTTAGTCCCTTGAGCCAATCAAATCTTAAGGATGGTCTCAATACCCTCTAAGGAAAAAAATAGCCACTTTCATAGGTACAGAAGTTAGGATGCTCCTATCGCAATTCTATAGACACCTGGACATGAAAATCTTTAGACCTTAGTATCAAGTAATACCAAACCACTTGCTTGCATATGGGGCTAGGCTCCTCGGGATCAAAATGATCAAGTTGATGGGATCTGTATTTAGGGGGTCTCCATTCAGAGTACCTCTCCGCTTCCCTCTAGTTGCTGTTATTCTTTTTTTTTTTTCAGTCTTACCCAAACCTTTGTGATCCTGTTTGGGGTTTTCTTGGCAAAGATATTGGAATGGTTAGGCAATTCCTTCTCCTAGGATATAGGAAAAAATGGTCTAACACCTAATTCCCAGAGTACCATGAGTTATCTTAGGTAAAAAGAGAAATATTGCTATTATAACGTCTCTTTTCCCTCCCCACACACATTCACAGAAAGGTTCCACTGGGGTCAAGTTGAAGTGAGTTGTATGAAGCTGAGTTGATAGAAAGGATACTCCATACTAAGAGATTAAATGAACCAATCAACAAGCATATTAAAAGCATTTTCTATGTGCCAGGGACTGTGCTAAGACCTGTGGACATAAACAAAAGCAAAAACACAGATCTTGCCCTGAAGAAACTTACTTTCTAATGGGGATAGGGAGCAGAGATAACATTCAAACAGTTATATAATCTATTTGAGATATATACACACATATGCATGCATGTTTACACATACACATATACAGTTATCCTGGAAGTAATTTCAAAAAGAAGGTACTAGCAGTAGGGGAAACCAAGAAAAATCTCCTACAAAAGATAGAATTTGATCTGAATCTAGAAAGGACACCGGAAAGTGGAGGTAAGGAAATCAGCTGTTTATTGGACAAAAGTTTACAGATAGGAATATGTGTAATTTCTATGGACTGTCACTACTGGGGTTTCAATACTCCCAAACTTTGGAATATACCCCAGCCAGGCCTTGAGTCAAGAAGAACTGAGTTCAAATTCAGTCCCAGATGCTTCCTCGCTCTGTGACTCTGGACAAGTAACTTCACCTCTATCTCAGTTTCCTCATCTGTAAAATGGAGATAATAACAGCATCTACCTCCCAAGGTTGTTGCGAGGACCAAATAATTGTAAAGTGCTTAGCATAGTGACTACAATATGGTAAATGCTATATAAACATCACTAGTTATTGTTGTTATTGTTATCCTTACATAACCTCATTATTCACCAAATGGGGAAAACACAGGTACCATGCGGAGCCAATGATTCTGGCTAGAATCTGGCTAGGAGGGGGTGAAGGGAAGGCTGAATAGAGGCATGAGCTTTGTGTAAGCCTCAGCAAAGACACAGCAGTCAATATATACCAGTAAGGATTGCCCCAGTAAGCATCAAGTATTACAGTGTGGCTATGTACTGGGGCTCAATCTGTCATAGGAGAAGAATCCCCTAATAAAATACTTGGATTGCGGAAACACTGGTGTGGAGGGCCCCCAAGGATTTCTCAGCAGTTAAACTTTGCCATCCTGCCTGGAATCACCCTTCGGACCCCCAACAGTCCAATGCTGGGTCTTTTGGACCACTATGGGGGTTGAGGGGGATAACAGCAGAAGCGAGAAGCATATAGCTAACTAAGCTAGAAAGATAGCAGGCGAGAGAGGTGAGAAGCAGCCTTTCTGAGACTCCCAAAGCAGTGATTTCCATTTCTGCTTTCAGGCAACCCCCAGTTATTTAAGAAACAAAAGTGGTTTTAATTCGCTCTAGTTTGCCAATGAAGCCTGGGGTAGGGGCACAGGGGTGGGGGAGTAGGAGAGAGGGAGGCACAGAAAGGGCAGGCAGGGGCAAGGTTATGCAACCAAACATGCATAGTGTTGCAACCCCCAGGAATTTCGTCTCTAAGTCTGGGATAAAGGAAAGTTTCTCTAACTCCTTCCCGGGTGGTTTCTGTCACTGTCTCCTGATACTGTCTCTGCGTTGGGGCTGCTTTTGAATGTCTGCACACTAACCATCTCTTAATGAGAGCATTAGGGGTGGTCTAGACCAAGAGGCAAGCTTAAGAAATGATGATAATTCATTGTAAATTGTAGAAAGGGAACAGCCATGGAGAGTGATTACTCACGTAGAGCATTTTTAGCTTGCTTGCTTTAAGTGCTGTTTCCAGAGTCTAAATTAAATGTACTGAGGTTAGTCAAATACAGTGGTCAGGGATTGGCTTCACATGGAGTAAGAAGAGGAAGGCTCATGATTTACTCTTCCTTGAATTACTTTTCCTTGGATAAAAGACTAGTTCACTAAATTCTTTTGTTTTTGATTTATGCGTTCCAGGCTATTTCTTTAATTGGGTTACTAAATATACATTCCAAAACCTGGATGACTCTCTCCATCTTTTTAAATCTTAACCATCCTTCAAGGCCAGAATAAAATTCCACGTCTTTTGTGAAGTCTTCTTTGTCCATCTTAACTCACCATTCTTTTAAAAAATTCTCAATATTGTTTCTAAAAAGTTTTCTAAAAATCTGGTGACATTTTTCCAGTATGTTTCTTTCTCTATACAACATTTGCCCTTTCCTACTTATCAAACCTTTACTTGTAACAAGGTTTTAGAAAGGAAAAGAAAAAAAAATCATTAACAAAACCAACCAAAACATTTACTGTGTCTTACTATAAATCGTATATTCTACCTAACTAGTCATCACTTCTTTAATGGTAAAACAGAGAAAATACAACTGATGACTTTATGCAACTCGCCTAGATCTAATTTAGGGATGAATCAAAAGATATCATTGATGTCATCTTGGTCCTCTTTGAGTATAAAGGACAACACACAAGCAACCAACCAACTTCTTCAATAAGAGATAAGGGACATTTTCTCTGCTCTTTTAATTTAATTAATTAATTAATTAATTTGTTTGTTTGTTTTTTAACCCTTTACCTTCCGTCTTGGAGTCAATACTGGTGTATTGGTTCCAAGGCAGAAGTGGTAAGGGTAGGCAGTGGGGGTTAAGTGACTTGTCCAGGGTCACACAACTAGGAAGTGTCTGAGGCCAGATTTGAACCTAGAACCTCCCATCTCTAGGCCTGGCTCTCAAACCACTGAGCCATCCAGCTGCCCCCTCTCTGTTCTTTTTAGATCCTAAGTTTAGTTATTATAACTATATAACATTCATTTTTTTAATTGCTCTCTGCATTTACATTACTGCGTATTTGTATGGTATGTCTTGTTTTCCTGATTCTTTGAACTTTGTTCAATAGCAATTCAAGTGTCTTCCCATGTTTCAGTAAATTCTTAATACTAATTGTTTCTTATGGCATAGTAATAATATATTATGTGACAAAATTTATTTAGCTATCTATCCTCTGATCAATGTATTCTTATTTTGTTACCAGTTCTTTACTACCCAAAAATGCTACAATGAATATTTCATACACATTATATCAATTTTTGTTAAATGTATATATTTTAAATTACATATACATATGATTTCCCCTTCTTTAACCTTGTTAGGGCATGTAACTAAGAGGAATATCAATGGATCGATTTTTAGAAAATCATAATTACCCAAATTACTTTCCAGAAATTCAGCCACTTTATAGTGTTTTGTGCCTCTCCAGCATTGTCTACTTCCATTGTTTGTCATCTTTGCCACTTTTTAAAGTGATAAGTAAAACTTCAAAATGACTTTGGTTTACATTTCTTTAATCATTAGTGATTTGGAATAATCTTTTTTATGGTTGTTATAAGTTTGCAATTTTTCTTTTGAGAACTCATTGGTTAAATTCTTTTACTATTTATCCATTGTAGATTGACTCTTATGCTTGTATTATTCCTCTTATTGTTGTTGTTCATCCCTTATTTTGGAAGAGGAACAATGACATCACAGGGTAATGTCTTCCCTTATTGAATCCTTATGAGAGATGTGAGATAGAAAGATTTTTTTCCCCAATTGGCAGTTCCCTTCTTGCCTAAGCTATATTGATTCTGTTCAAGCAGAAACTTAAATTCATTGAAATTATTTATCTTTAGTGAGCTTCCTTGTTTTTTTCCATGTCATCTTTGCCTCCAGAGCCAGTATGTATAGTACAATGAAAAGAATATTGGACTGGGAGTCAGGAGACCTGGGCCCTAGTCTGGTTCTGAAGAAAACTATATAAACCACATACAAGTCAATTCACATTTTTAGGTTTCTGTTTCCACATCTGAGAAGTGGGAGGGTTTGAACTGTAGATATTCAAGATCTCTTTTAGCTTCAACATTCTATTTTTATAAAAACTGAACTATAGGAAAAGTTTTAATGCTACTCCTTTTCTTATATATGTACTCCATTCTAGATTTTGTTAGACTCTCTTCCTTCCACCTTTCCCCTTCTGCCAAAAACCCAATATCTTCATGCTCTCCCTAGCTTCTGTATACCCCACTCTTCCTGCCATTTGGCACTATCCCAAGGCTTGTCTTCACATACTTTGTAGACTTTTTCTGGTCCCCTCTTTGTATTTTATTTTCCCATGAGTCATATTCATTTCTAGGGCATCTGATAAATCAATCCATCACAATATGTTATTAGGTGGTTTTTTAATGGATTGAGGTGTTGATATTTTCTGTTGTCAGAATGTATTTAATACCTACTATGTACCTACTGCCAATTCTCAGGAAGTTCAAAGTCTGGCAATGCAGATCAGAACAGAAATTAGTGTCAACAGGCAAGGAGGAAAGCTATAACACATAGAAGTATTATAGTATGAGATCATAAGATCCAAGAAGAGGACAGTTTTACTCAGAGAGTGAATACAATTGTGGGAATTTCCAAGAAATGACAGGCTAAGAATCCTTCCTGCTTACCAAATCTACTTATATGGTAGAGCGATAAGGACACTTCTATTTTAGACATAATACTATGGATTTGATACACTGTGGCACAATAGAATATAATAGACTTCTCTATTAGCAGCAATGCAATGATCCAGGACAATTCTGAGAAAGAATACTATCCACATCCAGAGAAAGAACTGTGGGAGCAGAAAAGCAGAAGAAAAATAACTGCTTGATCATATGGTTCAATGGGGATATGATTGGGGATGTAGACTCTAACTATTACTTTAATGAAAATATTAATAATATGGAAATAGGTCTTGATGAATAACACATGAAAAACCCAGTGGAATTGCTCGTTGGCTACAGGAGGGGGGTGGGAAGAGGGGAGGAAAAGAACATAATTCATGTAACCATGGGAAAATATTCTAAATTAATTAATTAAATTTGTTATTGAAATCTTGAGGTCTCTGAACTAAATTTCCTGTGAGCCCACTGGCTTACCGTGGACATTTTGAGATCTTTGAAACTACATTTCCCATGAGCTCACTGGCTTCCTGTCTTGCACAATGGCATATACAGTTACGTAATGATGTAGACAGGATAAAATCAAGTGCCAGGACAGGCACCTGCTCTTTTTCCCCCCAAAGCAGCATTGTGGCAGCAGGTAATGGTGGGTCATTCAAATAGCCTAAACTAGCATGGCATGTGGTTTCATTTTTCCAATGGCAACTATAAGTTCTAAAATTAATATTCAATGCCTCCAAAGTATGATATTTATAAGGATTTATTAATATAAAATTATAAACCTAGAGAAACAGGGGGAAAGAATCCCTACTCACCCTTCACCACGCAGCCTCCGGTGCCAAGAACCAGTGTGTGACTACACAAACCCAATTTAAATACAGCCCTTGAAAAACCAAAGACCAATACACAAAAAGCTTAAGGAATTATGGGTATGGCAAAAGAGAGTTTGGGTACAAGGTCTTCCAACTTTTACATTACCAAAACTATAATATGTTTAAATCTATCCTTCTGTATTCATTTTGTTTCTTACAATGATAAAAAAAAAAAACATAAAAAAAAATATTTTGGATCCAAACCTGTAAGGGAAGGGACCTCAGAGGTTGACACCATCATTTTACATATAAGGAAACTAGACACAGTGAAGTTAAGTGACTTGCACCTTTTTATATTCCTCCTTGGAGATCTTCCTTCCTTCCTATGGCTGATCCTGACTTTCTGGACTGTAAAACTGCTCTTCAACTGCCGACTCACTCCGGAACTTCCCTCAGCTCCCTGAGCCTCTTCTCTGGAACCTCTGACTACTCGTGCAGCCTTCTCACCATTAAATGACATCCATCCACCAGACAGGCTGGCTCTTCTACCACTGGTTAGTTCCTTGGCCACCATTTTGTGAAGGGCCCTAGACTAGCCTTCACTTTGAATGTCTTCATGCAATTTCCCCTTCCCCTTCCTTCTCCCTTTTGTGTCTTGGCTTTCCATATTAGATTGTAAGCTTCTCAAGGGCATAAACTATTTTTTCTCCTACTTGTACTTATATCCCTGGCTCTTAGCACTTAATAAAGGCTTAATAAATTATTGTTGCCTTGCCTTGCCTTGTCTCCCTCTTTTAAATATAATATCAAAGGGAATCCATATGGTTTTTTCAACAAGGCCCAAGTGGCTATCTGAAAGAACACTATTGCTCAGATCAAGATTGGGTAGAGGCCCTTCTGTACCTCAGTCGACCCTAGGCTTGGGCTGTTTGGAAATCACTGTCTCCAGGGTAGATCAGGGCATCTGGCCAGCTTGGTCCTTTTGCAATTCCTCAGCTACAAATGTTCTTGGCTTTATGCAGTCTTCAAGTGCTTGGAGGCAAAATGGAAAATAGCCTCTAAGAGTAACTTTCAGGAATATCAAGGCAGGATGAGAGGAGTACAGGCCTCCTATAGCCCTGGAGCAATTTTTTTTTCTCATAAACTTGGCCTTCAGTGGAATTAAACTAATGAAAGTTTGGCCTCCTTTTCCCCCTGCTGTGAAACCCTGGCTTGGGCCCTGGCTCTGGATGGAGTCCAGGACCTGGTTATGTGTGTTATGGCAGTGCCTCATGGTCCCTAGTTTTGCCAAGTTCAGTTCTGATGGGTAAAAGAAAGACTAGAGGAGCCTCCTAAGCTCCACTATTTCTTGCTCTTGTTGGACTCCAAAATAGCCTCTTCTGTATCTTTTGGATTATTCCTTCTCCTTCTCTTAAAAGACAGGAGTATCTTGTAGCCATTGAAAAATATTCTAAATTAATTAATTTTTTAAAAAGACAAGAGCCCAAGTTTAGACACCACCTAGTCAGCCAATGGGAAAATGTAATTCTGGAGTGATAACTGATTGCCCAAGATCATACAGGTTGTAAGTGGCAGCGTTCAGAACAATCAACCAACCAATATTTATTAAGTGCCTACTATATTCCAGGCACTATGCTAAGTGCTGATGCTACAAAAAAAAAAGGCAAAAGACCGTCCTTACCTTCAAGGAACTAACAAGGTCTAACAGGGGAGACAAAATACAAACAAATCTATACAAAGCAAGGATAAATAAGAAGTAATTAACCGAGAGGGAAGAATGTGAACCCAGACCCTCTGACTCCAAATTTTTCCACAGTACCACAATATCTCTGATCAGGGTTGGTAAAATTTGTGCATTATTTTACTATTTACAAAGCCCTTGACTCAGAGCAATCCTGGGAAGTAGGTAAGAAACAAATGCCATCCTCACGTGAGAAAACTGAAGTGACTCGCTACTAAGTGGCAGACCTTGGATTTAGAACCAAATCTTCTAATTCTAAGTCCAATGAGCTTTCCACCACCCTGGTGACTTCTGGGAAACCTTAGTAAAAGTTTCTTTAGAATCAGTCTGATATTAATATTATTTAACTTTTAGTAATATAATTAACTGATATTCATGCTACTAGCCAAACTGGTAACTGAAATCTCACAGGGAATTTTGACCATCCCTGATCCTTTATTTCTCATCACCTATCAAGATAAATAGTTGTGGGTCTCTCATATGAATCCCAGTAGCTTTGCTTTGACTACAGTATGAAGCTGAAACTTCTTTAGCCTGGCATTCAGACTCTCCATAATGTGGGCCTACCCTGTTTATTCAACCTTATCTCCCACTCCTAGGCAGAATAAAGGGGCGGGGGGGGGGGGGATGGGGGGAGGACAGTAATAAGGCAGAGAAGAGACTATTTAAAAATCCAGATGAAAGGTATATCTATCTTCTGTGAATAATTTATGGGAATATATGAACCAAGTGGTGAACATACAAAGACAAAAAGAAGGCAGCCTCTACTCTCCAAAAGCTTACATGCTCCTCTGGGGCACTCTGTGTACACAGACAAATACAGGGTAATTCAAGGAAAGAGAATGCATTAAAGTCTGGGAAGGCTTCTGAAAGGAGGTGATACCTGCACTGCTCTTGAAGAAAAGATATAAATTCTGAAAAAGATGAGAAAAGAGGACATTGCACGGATGGGGGACAAATTATTTGAGAAAGCATAAAATGTTGAATTCCAGTGACAGTTTATAGATGAATTTAGCTAAGAAATAAAGTCAAACCTGAACTGGAACAGGGCAAGTAGGGGTTTGTCCCAGGCACTGAAATTTAGATGGGGTGTTCATAGACAATTTAGCTACTGGCATCAGGCTCAAAATGGCAGTTGCATCCAGGGCATCATCCTTCTTTTTCCAACCACTTTCCCCTCCTCTTTTAAATCAATACCTTCTATCTTAAAATCAATACTAATTACTAGTTCTGAGGCAGAAGAGCAGGAAGGGTTAGACAATGGAGGTTAATTACATAGGGTGACATAGCAAGGAAGTGTCTGGGGTCACATCTGAACCCTGGAACTCCTATCTCCAGGCCTGGCTCTCAATCCACTGAGCCATCTACCTGCCCCACCAATCACTTGGGCAGTGCTTGGCCTTAACGTCAAGGCTTGACCAATCTTCTATTTAACCTTAACTTTTTTTTTTAAAGCCTTACTTTCCGTCTTGGAGTCAATATGGTGTATTGGCTCCAAGGCAGAAGAGTAGTAAGAGTAGGCAATGAGGGTCAAGTGACTTGCCCAGGGTCACACAGTTGGGAAGTGTCTGAGGCCAGATTTGAACCCAGGACCTCCCCTCTCTAGACCTGGCTCTCAATCCACTGAGCTACCCAGCTGCCCCCCCTTAACATTTTTTTAAAAGGACTTAAAAATTAATTTCTATACCTTCTCTGCTATATAAGCCCGCACAAGGCTTCCTTTAGTAAATTCGTTACAAAAGAAATTTATATCTACATTGTTCATAACTACCCTAAAAATTCTGAAAAAAAAACCAAAAAACTGAAAGACCAAACTCTAAAACTGGATTTACCTTTTATACTATTTGGGCCTTTGCAAGTGAACAGTAAGGGAGCCTACTCAGGTTTGGAAAAACCATTATCATGATAAAGCACTTCCTCCTTGTCTTATCTGACATCAAATTCTAGGCCAGACACCCACTGGCTTTTGGGGAAAACAACATTCTTTCCAGTCACCCAACTCCAGATATCCAAGAAAAAGTGGAAGGTTTCCAGAATAGCTTGAAGAATTTCTGTATTAGGTATCTTTCAGAGGTATTTCAAACAGCAAAAAGAGGATAATTAGGTAGAGAGTGTTAGTTAAAGGAGTCTGGGGTACAGGAAAGGGAAGTTGAGAAAATAGAGGACTTGGAGGACATCCTTCCAGCTACTGCCAAACCCATGTCACCCTCTCATCATTGACACTCCACCTGCACCATCCCCTACTTCCTCACTAAGAGGCAATCTCCATTTCCAAAGGCTGGGTCTCTTGGATAAATGCCTCTTGACTTCTATGCCTGCTGCTTGTTATTACTATACCCCAGGATTCAAGAAGAGGACTGCCATCCCTTTTCCCTAGAAAGAGACCATAAGACCAGCCATAGGAAGGGAGTAAGGTGGTTCCACACCAGAGAGGAACTCACCTGGGAGTTGGGAAGCACTCTGGATTGGCAGGGCATCAGGCTTCATCTTGATGGCGACACTTATTGATTTCTTGGTTGGAGGATGGAGTGGGCAAACAACTATAGTTACCAGGAAAGAGTAACAGGAAAGCCATTGTGGTACAATGAAGATAAATTCCAATGATATAGATGTGGTATTTAAGACCCCACCATGTCCCAAGTGAATTCCTCCCTGACATAGTTGCACCCTGCTCCTTTCCCATGGCTACTCTCATGGTGTCTCCTCTATCATGCCTCTATTGCCCAGACTCCTAGTAATAGTTCTGAAAAAAATCATAGTCTCTGCCTTCCTCTCCATTCCATTGAATGGGAGGTGGGGGGTGGGGAGCCTCAATCTCTCTCTCTCTTTCCTCTTTTTCTCCCTCTCCCTCCTTCTCTTTTTCCCTTTTCTTTGAATCTCTCCCTCCCTCTCTCTCTCTCTCTCTCTCTCTCTCTCTCTCTCTCTCTCTCTCTCTCTCTCTCTCTCTCTTTTCCTTTCTCTCCTCTCCCCTGCTTTCTCTCATATAAAAGCAGGAATAAATAGAACCGTCAGGCTGATGTTGATGAAACTGTGACATTAGACATCAGTGACAGAAGTGGGTGTTTTGAAAGGAGATAGAGCTGGAGGATGAGAAATGTCTTCTTTATGGCAAGCAGTGTAGTCTGTGGGGGAGCAGGTAGTATTCCTATGTAGTTTTCATTTTGTGTGACTGTGTCATGGGTGACTCCAGAGAAGTCTTATGCATTAAGCTATATCTAAGTCTTCAGACATAGAAAACCAAAGGGCTTGGGTGGTGATAACTGATGTGATGAGAAGTCTCTCTGAGAGGGCACACTACATGATGGATGGATAGATATATAGTCTCAGAGTCAGGAAAGCCTGGGATCGATTCCTTCCTCTACCATATGCTGCCTGTGTGACCCTGGACAAGTCACCTAAACTCTGAGGGCCTCCAAGAAATTCTATAGTGAATTACAGATCAAGTGTAGATATATATCTATAGAGGGAGTTCACTGATTGGGGAGATCCTGATAGTGATGAAAGGAGGAGATCCTGATAGTGACGAAAGCCAAAATCTTTGTTACCACAAAGCCTTCAGCACTTGCATCCTTGATAGCACTTTCTGAGTCCCTTCCTTCTTCGATCAGGCTTGCCAATACCAGAGGTCATAGGACCCCAGCTGCCAAAGGACCTCAAAAAATAGAATGTAAGCCCAGCAAGTTTTTGGTGGTGTTATTTTATGTGTGCGTATGTAGTGGGTGCCAAGGCAAAAAGGATGGAGGAAAAATCCAGATGCACAGGGACTCTGTCCAGGTAAGTCAAGACCAGGTAACCCTTAAAGGACATAGGTTTGTTGTTTTTAATTTTAAACTCTTACCTTCTGCCTTAGTATCAATACCAAGCATTGGTTCCAAGGCAGAAGAATAGTAAGGACTGGGCAACTGGCTTAGTGACTTACCCAAGGTCATTGAACCCAAGTACTCTGGACTCCAGACCAGACCCTCTATCCATTGTGCTACCTTGCTGTCCTTAGGGCATAGGTTCTTTTAAAAAATTTTTAAACCCTTACCTTATGTCTTAGAATTAACACTATTGGTTTCAAAGCAAAAGAGTGGTAAGGACAGGCATCTGGGGTTAAATGACTTGTCCAGGATTACATAACTAGAAACTGTCTAAGATCAGATTTGAAAACAGGACTTTTCTTTCTTTTTTTTTTTTAATTTATTTTTTAGAAAAATTTTCCATGGTTACATGATTCATGTTTTTACTTTCCCCTTCACTCTTCCTTCACCACCACCCCCATAGCCAATGTGCATTTCCACTGGTTTTAACATGTGTCATCTATCAAGACTTATTTCCATATTATTGATAGTTGCATTGGTGTGGTTGTTTCAAGTCTATATCCCCAATCATGTCTGCATCAAACCATGTGTTCAAGCAGTTGTTTTTCTTCTTGAACACATGACTTTTCAACTTTAGGTCTGACTTTCTATCCACCAGGCCACCTTACTGCCTTCTAGGAGATAGATTTTTAATGTGGGGTCCATTCATTGGTTTTAAAAAACATTTTCATAACTATTTCAGTATATTTGGTTTCCTTCATAATCCTATGTATTTTATTTCATACTTTGTAAAATGTTATTCCAACAAGAGGTCTTTGGTTTCCTGAGACTACCAAAGGGGTCCATGAGAAGGAAAAAAGTTTTAAAAACTCTGCTTTAGAGGGAAGAAGGCACCTAGGTAGCAGAGTGGATAGAGTGCCAGTCCTGGAGTCAGAGAGACTCATATTCCTGAATTCAATCTGACCTCAGACACTTGCTAGCTGGTTTCTCCTTAGAAAGTATTAAGACCATTCTTGAGATTTGATTGGCTCAGAGAACTAAAGGCTCAGGGTATTGACATTACTTCCTGAGTACAGACGAGCCATTTTATTGTTCATTTTATTGCACTTTGTACATATTACATTTTGTTTCATTTTATTTTATTTTATTTACAGATTGAAGGTTTGTAGCAGCCTATATTGAATAAGTCTATAGGTGTCATTTTCCCAAGAGATTTTGCTCACATTGTGTCTCTGCGTCACATTTTGGTAAATCTCAAAGCTTTTCAAACTTTTTCATTATTATTATATCTGTTATGATGATCTGTGATCAATCCACCTTCTACCCAGCTGTCAAACTGATTTTTCTTTTTTAGAAAAAATTTTTCCATGGTTCCATGATTCATGTTCTTGCTCTCTCTCCCCCCAACTCCCCCAACCCCCCAGTAGCCATTGTGCATTTCCACTGGTTTCTTCCAGTGTCATCAATCAAGACCTATTTCCATATTATTGATAATTGTTCTAGGGTGGTCATTAAGAGTCTACATCTTAATTGTGTCTGCATCAACCCATGTGTTCAAGCAGTTGTTTTTCTTCTATGTTTCCACTCCTGTAGTTCTTCCTCTGAATATGGATAGCATTATTTTCCATAAATCCCTTAGAATTGTCTTGGATCATTGCATTGCTGCTAATACAGAAGTCCATTACATTCAATTTTACCACAGTGTATCAGTCTCTGTGTATAATGTTCTCCTGATTCTGCTCCTTTCACTCTGCATTCAAACTGATCTTTGAATGAGATGGGATAGTTAGGTGGTTCAGTAGACAGAAAGCCAGGCTTGGAGATGAGAGATCCTGAACTCAAATCTGCCCTCACTTAGTATTCATTCTGAGATGGAATCTAAGTGTTTAAAAAAATTCAAGTTGGACTATACCACCCACCTCCCTGCCCTCAGATCAATCAATTCTGCTTACTGTCTGTTGCCTATAGATTCAAAAATAAAATCCTCTGTTTGGCTTTAAGACCTCCATAACTTGCCCCTTCCTATCTTTCCTGTCTTCTTCCTTATACCTTCCCATTCTCAACCATATACTCTTTGACCCAGTGGCACTGGCCACGATATTCCTTGTACTAGACCCTCCATCTCCTGACTCCAAGCACTTTGTACTAGCTGTCCAGCTTTCCCAGAAGTCTCTCCTTCCTCATCTCTCCCAACTAGCTTCCCTGGCTTTCTTTAAGTCTTATCTCAAATTCTACCCTGCTGCAAGAAGCCTTTCCCAAGGAAAGAATTTAAGACCAAACAAAGGATAGAAAACGTTACAAAATATAAAATGAATAATTTTGATTACATTAAATTAAAAATGTTTTGTACAAACAAAACCAATGCAACCAAAATTAGAAGGGAAGCAACAAATTGAGGAAAAATTTTATAACAAGAAGCCTTTCCCAAACTCCTTTAATACTATTGAGTGCTCTCTGGTGATAATTGCCAATGGGTCCTACAAATAACCATTTGCATGTTGTCTAGTCCATTAGACTATCAGCTCTAGGAAAGCAGGGACTTTGCTTTGCTTCCCTTAGTTTCCCCCATGCCTGGTGCCTCATTAACTCTTTTTTCCCCCTGTCAAGACATTGGTTTAATGTTAGCTTGCCTCCTTCTTTTTTTGTAGAATTGATATTTAACTTTTTCACAAGGTAGAATGTGGATTTTGCTTAAAAGTAAACACTTTATCTAGGGACAATCCACATGGAACTAAGTGGTATAGTCAATAGAGTGCTGGGTCTGAAGTCATGAAGTCCAGAGTTCAAATCTTGCCTCAGACCCTTATTTGCTGTGTGATCCCATGAGTCATTTAATCTTTGCATTGTATAATAGACACAAATATTCACTAATTAACTGGTTTCTTGTCATCAGATTAAGGATCTTGCATTGTCTCAGGGATCAAATATCAACATATAAGATTTTTAAAAATAGGAAGCATACTGAGCTGGACATGTACTGAACCCAAGCCATTTTTTGAAAGTTACTATTTAAAAATAAAATAAATCTTTGGAGTGGAGAAACAAATAAAACCTTGGGTTGATATATAAAATCTTGGAGTAAGAACTTAAAGAATTAGAATTATTCAGACCATAGAAAGTTCTGAGATTTAGAACTAGAAGAGGCTTTAGAGGTCATCTAGTCTAATAGTTCCATTTTACAGATGAGGAAACTGAGACCCGGTGAAGTTAAATGACTTGCCCTTGGTCACTATAAGGTAGCTTGCATAAGAAGCTAAGAGTTACAGTGCATAAGAAACTAGGTGATACAATTGTTCTCCAATGCTGGACTTAAAAAACTCTTCCTTAGAGGGAAGAAGGCAGCTAGGTGGCAGAGTAGATAGGGTGCCAGGTCTGGAGTTAGGAAGACTCATATTCCTGAGTTCAACTCTGGTTTCAGACAATTACTAGCTTAGAAAGTACTGAGATCATTCTTGAGATTTGGTTGGTTCAGGGGACTATAGGTTCAAACCTAGCTTTAGACACTTACCAGCACCAGAACCCTGGGCAAGTCACTTAATCTCTGTTTGTCTCAGTTACCTCTTTTATAAAATGAGGATAATAATAATAATACCTGCCTCCCAGGATTGTTGTGAGTATCAAATATTTGTAAGGTACTTTGTAAATCTTAAAGCAAAGTATAAATGCTAATTATTATATTACTACCACAGCTGGGATTTCATCCAAATACAAATCTCTTTCTTCTATGTCATACTACATGATTTGTTAATGAGATGATTAATGTGAAAGTGAATAAAGCACATTTCTGATATTAATTCATTTCAGTGCAAACTGTTTTAATCAGTTTGGGGCTGGCTAATCACTTCCCTACAGAGGTTGATCCCAATAATCAAAATAATGAGGCCCCTGCAGAGTTCAGGGAATCTATTCTAAATAAAACTTTTGAATCTTTTGGGTGCTTAGTACAAATGCCATGGGAGTCTCCATGGATTTCAGACGGAATTAAATTTTTGGGGTCTGCCTTAGAAGCAATCCCTATATCCATTTCAGTCATAAAATTGAACTTCCTCTTGGAATCCCCACTACCATGGATTTTCTAGAATTATCCTGGTGTCAGCTCCAGTTTTCCTAAACCTCAGGAAGCTCTAAACCATTTCAGTACTAACCCAAACACAAGAAATTTGGGTAGAACTGGCCTAGTTTCAAGAATGTGGTTAGCAAAGTTATCATTTGGGGCTTTTGTTTAGAGAAAATGGAGGGCTGTTGGCCAAAGGACTGTGACTCCCTCTTTGCTGAGGACAGAATGAGAACCAGCATCTAAAACTTCAGTGAAAATGATTTAGGTTAGTGTCAAGTAAGGATTTCCTAAGAGTTAAACATTAATGTGGGTTACTTAACTAGAGGAGGTTTTGGAATTTTTGAGGTTCTTTAAAGATGTAAAGACTCCTAGTGTGGAAGTTTTAGTGTGGTTTTACCTGAACGCAGGAGTGAAAGGGCTTTCAAAGTATCTTCCAACTCTAAATTTCAGTGGTTCAGTGTCCTAGGATCTTATTTGCGTGTCAACCAATTACTCATACTTTGCAGATCCTTTTAAATGGTCTCCCTGCTTCTAGGTTCTGGCCCCTTTTTATCCATTCAATAGATAGCTGCTTAAAAATCTACCTAAAGCACATGTCTAATCTTGTCACTCTCTCATTCAAGAATCTGCAGTGGCTCCTCTAGAATAAAATATAAGCACTCTAACCTGGTTTTTAAATTAAATCCTTTACCATCTGGCTCTTATCTACCGTTCTAGATCATTTCACATTATCTTCTCCTTTTCTTCCCACTCTCTCATTCTATTCTATGTTATGCTCTAGTCAAATGGGTTATTTATATAATTGGCCTAAAGCCTGGACACTTACACAAGATTTTCTTCACTGGTAAGGAGCAGAATTTGCAAAAATTAGGGAAAAGATGGATTCAGAAGTGAATTCTACCAAACATTCAAAGAACAAATTCTCATACTATATAAACTATTTAGAAAAATAGGGAAAGAGGAAATCCTCCCAAACCCCTTTTATAACACAAATATGACACTGCTACCTAAGCCAGAAAAAAACTAAAACAGAGAAAGAAAACTATAGACCAAATCTCTCTAATAAACATTGATGCAAATATTTTAAATAAAATAATAGAAAGGAGATTACAGCATTATATCACAAAAATCATATACCATGATCAGGTAGGTTTTGTACCAGGAATGCAATGATGGTTCAAAATTAGGAAAACCATCAGCATAATTGATCATATCATTAAAAAAGCCAGCAGAAAACATATTATTATTTCAATAGAAGCAGAAAAAGTATTTGACAAAATACAGTACTCTTTCTTTATAAAGACTTTAGAAAACATTAGAAAAAAAATGAAACATTCCTTAAAGCGATGAATGATATCCATCTAAAACTATCAAGCATAATCTGTAATGGGGATAAACTAAAACCATTCCCAATAAAATCAGGAGTAATCTCGAGATCTTTTTATCATCTCCAGATAATTTGATAATGATGACTTAATTGATAAGAAAGAGAAGCAGACAGCAATAAGATCAGAAAAAAAGAAATGGAAGGGATAAGAGTAGGCAATGAAGAAACAAAATTATCACTCTCAGCAGATGATATGATGGTATACCTAAAGAATCCCAGAGAACCAACCAAAAAACTAACAGAAATAATTAACAACTTTAGCACAATTGTAGGATACAAAATGAATTCACACAAATTAGCATTTCTATTTACCACCAACAAAGTTCAATACCAAGAGATAGAAATGGAAATACCATTCAAAATAACTCTAGATACTATAAAATACCAGAATGTATACCTACTAAAACAAACCCCAAAACGATATGAACACAATTACAAAAACTCTTCACACAAGTAAAGTCAGACCTGAACAACTGGAAAAATATTAATTGCTCATGGATAGGCCAGGCCGATATGATAAAAATGACAATCTTACCTAAATTAATTTATTTATTTAGTGCCATACCAATCAAACTATTCAAAAAGTATTTCATAAAACTAGAAAAAAATAACAAATTCATCAGGAAGAACAAAAGGCCAAGAATATGAAGGTAACAAATGAAAATGAGGCTGTAAATAGACTAATAGAGATTATATAAGTGCTTTCAAGAAATATGTATTTCCATATTCTCCATGTTGTGACTGAAGTCACCTATCACATCCACAAAAAACAACTCATAAAGGAAATGAAGTGAAGGAAGACATACTTTGATCTGCAATCAAATTTCAACAGTTCCTTCTTTGACTGTGGATTGCATTTTTTTTTCTCCATGTGTCTCCTGAGATTATCTTGGAACCTTGTTTTGCTGATGATAATTTAGTTCTTCACAGTTGATCATTGTTCACTATTTCTGTTACTGTACACACTGTTCTCCTGGTTCCGCTATGAGCTATCTTTCGACAGACTCATGTGTACATACATGACCTACATGTTTAGCGTGTAAACACACACACACACACACACACACACACACACACACACACACCCTTTACACTTAGTGGCTCCTTGAACTTGGCATTCTATTTCTTGTCTCTTAACTTTTGGACACGTAAATTAGTCCCTACAAAATGGATCCCACTACTGGACTCAATTAAATTAGGACCACTTACTGGATCCATTAAATGAGTCCTATTTCTGTGAGTCCTAGGAATTTAAAATGTGGAATTAAATCCGACCCTTTCTTTTTTTGCAAGAAAAAATATTTTGACTGCACAAGTCCTTTTAATAAATGATTATGTGCTAAATGTGCCTCTATACTAGGGAAGAGGGGAGCAAGGGGGAGAAAACACATGCTTACAACTTTGATGTTCAAGTGGGATTAAAGAGTGTTCTTTAAAATCAGCTGGAAACAGGATGGATTCTGTGATCCTGAAAATCTGGGTCCATATTAGAGCTGATAGATGATCAATTACAGAGATCTAGAAATCAGATGGTCATGTGATAAAAACAAGGATAGATTCCAAGATTTTCTTTTATGTATAAGAAAATGCTTACCTCTGACATGGGTGGGATCACTACGTTTTAGGGAATTTCCAGAGTGATTCCTGGTAGGGATCTATGCTTTGCCATTATTAAGCATTATCACTGGTTGATGCAGCAATGGAAGGAAAAAGTGTCATGAGGAGAGAATCTGACTTAAACCATGACTAACTTTGACCCTGTTCAGGAGAGAGGAGCCTCTTCTTCATTGTCTTGGCTGGGCTTCTGAAAAACTCTTCTCCACAGATTGGACATGAGCTCACATAAAAAACAAAAATACCAAAGTTTGTCTGGGACCCTAGATTTTTGACTTAACTATTAGCTTTCTTGATAGAGTTTGGCGCTAGACTGTAATGCATGCTATGGATGCAGGGAACATTTTAGCGTTCATTCAGGGACTTTCATTGTGTTTTATAAATTAAAGGGTATTGCATTTATGAGAAAGATCAGCAGGCAAATGCCCAGGACTAGAATAAGCAGTAAAACACCAGATTATCCCTCATTCCTGGAATTTGTTCCATTCCCACCTCTGCCCCAGCTTCCTTCAAGACTTGGCCTTCTTGTTAATGTTTCCACTTTCCTAAAATTATCTTGTATTTTCTTTCCTAAGTGACTATTATATCCCTCTAGTAGAGGGGATTCTTAATCTTCTTGCAACACGTTAGTAGTCTGGTAAGGCTTTCAAGTCAGATCACAGTAGTATTAGGTTTACTTAACTATTTTACTTGAGGTGTGTGCGTGTGTGCGTGTGTGTGTGTGTGTGTGTGTGTGTGTGTGTGTGTGTTGGGTGGGGAAAGGGTGCAAGGGGATGCTATTTCATCTTGTCAATTGTAAGAATTTAAATTTAGTTTTTATGCTAAATATGAAAATTCTAAAGTAATATTGTGGTCGCTGATTTAAAAATATTACAGCTTAAGTCAAAATGACTTTAGCAGCATTATTTACAAAGAGGTAGAGAGAAAGTGGAAAAATGTAGATAAGGAGACAGACAGTACTGCCTAGCTACAAAATATCCTAAATTTAATCCTAATGTCTCCAGACCACAAATGCAAATCTGAAAGTGCATTTTACCAGAATCCAAAATCCTAATTAGAAAGCTGAAATCTGAAGAAGCAGGAGATGCTGAAGAATCTGCTGAGAACCTTCAGTGCACACAAGGCTAAGAATCCAAGAATCTCACCAGAACTCATGCTGAAGGGAGTGTCCACCTAAGTGCCAACAAGCAGAGAGGGTCTCCTCACTGAAAAACCAAAGAAGGAATCACTCCACTCACCACCAAAAGCTAATGCAGGATCCAGGGAAAGAGCCTCCAGTCCGACTCTAGTTTGGCTGACCAACACAGAGAGCCTCCCTGAATCCTCAAGCTGGCCTTTTAAAAGCAGTTTTCTCGAGGTCACTTCCTGTCACTCCCCCACTTTATGGGAACCAATCGCAGTCTTTCAATTTGCCTAGCACTGCCCAGGGGGTGGTCAGCGACCTCTGGAGTTGTCACCCATTCTAGTAAGTGACTTGTGAACTCTCATACTTAGTGACTGGTAAGGTAAAGGTGGGGGTACTTAAGTTTTTGATTGAATAATTTAAAAGTTGCTGATTGATAGACAAAGAGAGTTTGATTCACTCTTCACACAATATATGTTATGTGTCTATCTAAAGGTGACTCCCAGAGAGAGTCAAGAATAGATATCTCTTTCCTACCCCTTTTTTCAAGGAAGATGTTGAATCCTGCTAAGAGAAGCAGAAGGTTGAGACCAGAGGCTGACTCCTCTGTTCTCTTCAGAAGCAGAAGGTTTAGATTTGAAACTTTCTGCTCCCTAAAATATTATTAGTCTAGAAAGAATACTTTTTTAAATTCTTACTTTTTAAATATCTTTCCATGGTTACACAATTCATGTTGTTTCCCACTTCTCTTCCCTCCCTCTTCCTGGAACTGACAAGCAATTGCATTGGGTTATATTTGTGTTATTACTTGATAACCTATTTCCATATTATTCCTTTTTGTAATAGAGTAATCTTTAAAACCAAAACCCCAAATCATTTACTCATGTAAACAAGTGACAAATCATATTTTTCTTTTATTCTACATTTCTACTCCCAAAGTTCTTTCCGTTTATGTGGATAGCATTCTTTCTCATAAGTCTCTCAGGAGTGTCCTGGATCATTGCATTGCTACTAGTAGCAAAGCTGATTACAATGATAATTCCACAATGTTTCACTTTCTGTGTACAATGTTCTCCTGGTTCTGTTCATTTTGCTCTGCACCAGTTCATAGAGGTCTTTCCAGTTCATATGGAAATCCTAAGAAGACTATTTTTTAAAAATTCAATCCATATGTAGACTCTAAGCAATCACTCTATTACAAATATTAATAATATGGAAATAGGTCTTAATTAATGACACATGTAAAACCCAGTGGAATTGCTCATTGACTATGGAAGGCGAATGGGAGGAGGGGAAGGCAAGAATATGAATCATGCAACCATGGGAAAATATTCTTAATTAATTGACTAATTAATTAAGCTTTGAAAAATAAAATAAATAAAATAAAAGTAAACCTCAAAAAATTTCAGTCCATACTCCTGTTTATTATTCCTTAATGGAAAAGCAAGAAACTGACATTTAAATCCAAGACTTGACTTCCTTCCACCAAATTCCAGTTCCACAATAAATACACATAGCAAATAGCAAATAAATCTATTTATCCATATTGATAGAAAAACAGAACTCAGAGGAAGTTAAAATATGACACTACATAGCCAATAATACAGAATGAATGAGCCTTCTCTTTGAGAAAAAAATAACACAGCTCCAACTAAAAAAGAGAGCCTTAGATCTCAACTAAAAGTAAAATGACCCTGTATCTCTAGTATAATAAGCTGAGGATGGGAATATGGCCGCAGTTCCAGTTCTTTCTAAATGTTGGCTTCTTCTCAGAGATTTCTTTAAAAATAAAATGAAAACTCTGGAGAAAAGAATTGGAAAGGGAATATATTGCTTAGAAGAGAAAGTGATAAACCTTACCTAAGAAATAGACTCCTCAAAAACTAGATCAGACTAAACAGAAATAAATAGCACCATGAGACATCAAGAAATATTAGTCTAAAACAAAAAAATTAGAAAAAATGGAAGAAAATACAAAGTATCTAATATGAAAAATGAATCTAGAAAATAGGTCAAGGAAAGAGAACTTAAGAATTATTATTCTCTTTGAACCAGAATAAATAAAACTTCTGGAAATTATTTTAAGAAATCATGAATGAAAACTATATAGATCAATTAGAACCAGAGAAGAAACTAAAAAAGAATCCATAATTAAATCCTGAAAAGAACTCCCAGAGGAAAAGTCCCAGGAAATTCATAGACAAAATCCATAGTTTCTACAGCAAAGAAAATATACTACAAGAATCCAGGAAGGAATTCAAATATTAAGTAAACAGTCAGAATCACTTAAGAACTAGCAGCTTCTACTAAAACTGGAGTTGTTCCATTATGTGATGCTAATATTCTAATATTTGGACTCAAATAACTTATTAATCAAATAAATATTGTCCCTTCAGATTTTAATATCTTCAAAAGGTATTAAAAATTAAATAAGAAAAACAAAGGTTTTGGAGATGAGTTGGTTTGTTTCTGAGGTTTTGATGAGAAGTTAAAGAAATGAGAGTGAAAAGAGTATGACAGTATAAAAAAGAGAAAGAAGGAGGTCCGACTTGTTATTTTTCATAATTGGGGCACATGAGAAGAAAATTATATAAACATGGGTAAAGAGATTGATGAGTGGGCCTCACATAAACTATTCTTGTCTGAGATAGACAAAAAAGGGTTGAACACCCAGAAATACACTCAAATATTTGGTGCAGAAATACATTAAACAACATAGAAACAATATGACACGGAGAGGAAGGGCTTAAGAAGAGGCTAATACTGGGGAAGAGAATAATTACCAATAAAACAAATTTCCTAATCTTGAAGAGTGAAAGTGGGAGGGGGGAGAGCTATAATCTAAGGGTTTGTCTTAGATTTCTTCTTAAACAGTTGGGAAACGGCTGAACAAATTATGCTATATGAGAATTATGGAATATTATTGTGCCAAAAGAAATGGAAAAAAAACAACAAGATTTTCAGAAATTTCTGGGTAGTATGAACTAAAGTGAACAGAATCAGCAGAGCAATTTATGCCAAGAAAGCAACATTGTAAAGAAAAAAAACACACTAAAGAACTCATTACTTCTTTCCTTGTTTCCTTCCTTCCTTCTTTTCTCTTTCCCTCCCTCACATCTTTCTACCTCCTTCCCTTTTTTCTCTCTTTTTTCTGTCTTTCTTTTCCTCTTTTCCTCTCCCTTCCTTATTTCCTTCTTTCTTTTTTTAATCCTTCCTTCCTTCCATTGTTCCTTCCTTCCTTCCTTATCTCCCTTCATTGCTTCTCCTAGGTTTTAATTAGGAAAAGTGTAGGTAGTTAAAATGATGCAAAAAAAAAGGCAATCCTTTGGAACATTTTTTAAGATGCACAGATAAGAAAAGAAAGAAGATCCAAAGAAAGAAGAGAAAAGAACAGTTCTGAAAGTGATGTGCAGCACTGATTCTATCTCCCACTTTTTTTCAAAACAAAGGGTATGTAATGGAAATTCATGTTTTCATACAGAATCTTCTGTGTATATGGAAATATCCTTTTTAGGGTATTTAAGTTCAGGAGGAAATAGAGAGAAAGGATTAAAAAAAAAGAAATAGATTATCAAAAAAATAAAATAAGACATTTTGGTCTTTCATAGTTGGAAAGCAAAGCAAGAAATGCTATTGCCTCCATGTCCTCATGGGAATCTGGCATTTCTGAGAGCAATTATTTGGCTTCCATGAAACACAACAGCTCTTGGGGGTAATTCTAAAGGTTTCAGTTTGTCCACTACCATAACTTTGGTAACTCCTTGGTGCTTCTGGGGAAACTGGCAACACTGCAGACATGGGAAAATGATTCAGATTTAAATGAGTGAGTCACAATCTCTTGTGGCTGTCTCCAGTCTGATAGGAGTCTGTCTACCCATTGTAATGGAAACCACTGCCATTTCATCTCTTGAGGACAATATTAGTTATGAAAATGAAAAAAATACAATAGAGGAATACCATCAATAATACCAGATCTTGAGAAATTTTGCTCCACAAAAATAACTCTGTTCATCAGAGTAATTGTGATACTGTAATTATTTTTGTTGCAAAATATGAAAATCATAAAGATAACAATAAAACTATATTTCATTATTTTATTGACACTTAAAATTTTTGTGTATTGTTCAAAAATGTTATAAGTTCTAAATTTGATTTGAATTTTTATTAAGTCTTACTTGGGGGCTTAAGGCTTAATGTCATGAAAAACAAAGATTCACTTGAGGCTACCCAATACATATAGTCTGATATGTAAATGATATAGTAATGAGACAATAAGGGATTTACCACCAGCATTCATAGGGTCAAAGAAAGAGACAGACAGAAAGAGGGAATTTATTAACTACTTATGCTGTGTCAGGCACTGTGATAAATGCTAGGAATGTAAATGCAAATAAGCAAGACAGTCTGCATTTAAGGGACTTATAGTCTCAAGAGATAGGCTAATACAAAGAGGAAAAGGGAAAGGAGAGGTATCCTCTGGTATTAGAGCTCAAGGTGTTTCCAGAGGAAGAAAACAAAGTGGAAGAGTCTGAATAGGTGATATTGGTGGAGATAGCATGGTTTGGAACTGGTAGCTAAAAATGATTTCAGATGTCATTTCATTAACACCCTCATTTTACAGATGAGGAAACTGACATCTAGAGATATTAAGTGACTTGTCCAAGGTAACATAAATAGAAATTATTAGAAGGAGGATTCAGACTCAGGAACCATGACTCTATAGGGAAGATGGCATAAGAGAAACAAAATGCAACAATGTCAAATGAATACATGAATTTTATATAAGCCAAAGCAAGTGATATTAAAGATAGGAATCACAGAGACAACTTAAAGATGATAGCTATCTCTGACAAGATGAAAAATTAAAATAAACTAGAATTCTATAATGCAGGAAATAATATAAAGAGAAAGACCTTCAAAATGAAGGAAATTTAATTTCTATAGTCACAAGAAATCACAGAAAGGAATGAAAGAATTCTCCCCACCCACCCAAAGCAAAGAAACTTTTTTTTAAGTTTTTATTTTGAATATTTTCCCATAGTTACATATTTCATGTTCTTTCCCTCTCCCTTCAACCCCCCCCCCCAAATCCCCATCACAATTCCACTGGGTATCATGTATCATTGATCAAAACCCAATTCCATATTATTGATAGTTGGACTAGAGTTATTGTTTAGTGTCTACGTCCCCAATAACATCCCCATCAGCCCATGTGTTCAATCAGTTGTTTTTCTCCTCTCACAGTTCTTCCTCTGAGTGTGGCTAGTTTTCTTTCTCATAAGTCCCTCAGCCTTGCTCTGGATTCTTGCATTGCTGCTAGTAGAGAAGTCCATTACATAGGATTGTACCACAGTGTATCAGTCTCTGTGTATAATGTTCTCTTGGTTCTGCAAAGAAAAGAAACTTAGGCACAATGCTAAATGACATACTCTGAAATTCTGAGCCTAATCATCAATGAAAAAAATATTTGACAAAAAAAAAAGCATTTGAAGCATTCTTAAAAAAAAATGGAAAAGTACAGATGTTAGCAGAATATTTGGCTTGCAAATACCACCCCCTCCAATAAAAACACAAGAAGAAAAGAAAAAATAAGTGATGAAGCCAGTTTTCTAATATTTAGACATTATTACTTTAAAATAAAAAAGAAAGGGAAAGTTTGTCTTATGAAATGAAAAACAACAAAGAGGAATAAAGAAGAACACAAGGGACTAAAGATTTAAAGGTAATGGTCAGAGTTAGAGCAAGCAAAAGTGGAAGATTTTGAACTGAAATATGGATTCATCCTTAAACCTCCACTCACCTCTTATGTGTGAATCAACATCTTTTCTGGAATGGAGTTGTAGAATGGGTCGCTCTGTGAGAAGAGGGTTAACTAGATGTGTGACTCTGGGCAAGTCACTTAACCCTATTTGCCTCAGTTTCCTCACACATAAAATAAACTGGAAAAGGAAATGTCAAAATACTACAGTATTTTTGCCAAGAAAACCCCAAATGGGGCCAAGGAGAGTCAAATACAACTGAAACAACCAAACAATAACAAGTTTCCTTCCAGTTCTATGTCTTTGATTATAGTTAGAGCAATGCCTTCCAGAACTTGACCCAAGTTTCTTTTTTTTATAAAAGATCTTTATTTTATTAATTAATTTGGAACATTTTCCCATGGTTATAGGATTCACGTTCTATCCCTTCCCTCTTCCCACCCCCTCCCATAGCCGATGCACAATTCCACTGGGTTTTACATGTGTCATTGATCAAGATCTATTTCCATATTATTGATATATGCGCTAAAGTGCTCTTTTAGAGTCAATATCCCCAATCACATCCCTATCAATCTATGTGATCAGGCAGCTGTTTTTCTTTTGCGTTTCTACTCCAACAGTTCTTGCTCTGAATATGAATGGTGTTCTTTCTCATAAGTCCCTCAGAGTTATCCTGAATCATTGCATTGTTGATAGTAGAGAAGTCCATTACATTCAATTTTACCATAGTGTATCCTTGACCCAAGTTTCTAATTCACTGGACTAAGAGGTTTTGCTCAAGAGATTTGGACAATGAGCCTGCAGTTTCTTTTACTTGCATCTCTGATGGCTCAGTTCACTAAGGGCTTAATTAACTTTTGAGTCCTGGCAAAACCCAACCTTTCAAGATACAGATCTCAACTCATTCCTAAATGGAATGTTTTCCCTTTGGAAAAGATACTTCTACAGGTTCCTCTTAGGGTGTACTCCCCTCAAAGTGCTGAATTTGTCCAGGGCTTATCCATTCAACATTCTATAAATAAGCCTCTGATTTTTTACTATCTAATGAGCTTGTTTCCTTTCCATTTCTCAGAGAAGTGTTTACACTTTATAAAGGTATTACTAGATCTTAACATTTTAACAATTCATTACTTCTATTAGTTACTCTTTGCTTCCCTCCCCCCACTTAGTAATATTCTGTCTATTCTTTGCAACAACTCTGTGAAGTAGGTACTATTATTAGTCCAATTTTACAGATGAGGAAACTAAGGCAAAGAGGTTGAGTGATTATCTCAGACCTCCATAAATGTCTCGGCCAAGATTTAGCCTCAGATCTTCCTGACTCCCAGTCCAAGACTTCATCCACTGGGCCACCCAGCTTCCATAGTTTACTTTCTATAACTATATCATATTTGGGTCCCCCACACATTTTCAGAGTCCAATGCAGAGAGTCTCCATCCTGGATTCTCCCTCTTGTATGTCCTAGCAGGAATTCATTGGAGGAAAAATAAGCATGTGAGTTTTTTAATTCTTTCTTTTCTTAAAGACCATAAGATAGTCAATTTTCCAAGTGTGTTTCCTTTATAAGTAAGACCAGTTCCTATGAGAGAACTTTTGAATGGTAGAATGCAAAACATGAATATCTGTATATTACTATGCTCATTATGAATATGGAAACTCATATAATCATTATGTATTTTACATCCTTAGAATTCTGGAACCTAGCAATTTGACTAGAGAACAATATATGTTCATCCATTTCCCCTTAAGCAGACTTAAAATACTTGCTTTATTTTGACATAATATCAGGTAGCTTATCTGATATCCTTATGGTTTATACATCTATAGGATGAAATTTTCCTGATAGCCTAGAAGTCCCTAGTAATTAGCCCCAAATGTTCAGTCTCTTTTGGAAACCCCTGCTCCTCTTTAGAGTTTTTCTAAGTTTGTTTTCCTTTTTAAGTTAGCCTGATTATCTTAATGAATGGTAAGTTTGAATTCCAATTTGGTTTTCTTATGAGTTTCAGGGAATTCTATTAAACTTTAGGGTGCTTTATGTTTTTCAGATATCCAGATGAATTTTTCACTCCCAGTGTTCAACCCCAAACCTTACCCTCAAGTTTGAACATAGTTGGAATTAGGCAGGAAAAGTAAATTGGGAGCAGGTAAGAGCCTTAAATGCTGAAATAAGAGCTTAGACTTGATGCTAGAGGTAATATGGAGCCACTGGAATTTACTGAGTAGGGAAGTGATGAAGTTAGACTAGGATTTTGGGGAGAATCCCTTTTGCAGTTTTGTAGAGGACAGATTGGAGAGGGAAGATACTTGAAGCAGGGTATCACTAAAGCCCAAGTAAGAGATGATGAGGGTCTGAATTGGGATAGTGGTTCTGTGAGTAGAGAATCTAACTCAGGAGACAGTCCTGATCAAAGGCTATGTTCCCCCCAAAAAATCATCAGATGCAAAGAACAGCTTCTTCATATATTTGCCATATAGCTTTCTACCTCATTGACATCACGATGTAGGCTTTCCATTTCCAAAAGTTAGCCTGGTCCTACAGGCTACTCAGTTTCTTCCTCAAATCTTTTTTCAAATGCCCTCTCAACATTCACTTTATACATAAGCACTTTCCTCACCATTCCAGCACTTTTTTATTTTTATTTTTTTATTTTTCCCATAAAAATGAAAACCACAAACCTCACACCTCAGGAATGTAAGCACCTTCTCAGCTGGGACATTTCATGTCTGAGTTATAATTTAGACCACTACTCCCTTGAGCTTATTTTTGTCCCATATAGTGCTGAGTACAGTTCTGGCAGAGAAAAAAATGATAAATAATAATAGTTTCAGAGGGTAAACAAAAAAATCCATTTCCCATTTAAATTCTCTCGGTCATATTTGGAGGTAATGTTTCAAAATATCTGGAGGGATACTGCTGGTTTCTCATCCAAGAATCTCCTTGTAGTCTTTGTGGGTAACCACAAAGAGTGTTGTCCACATTCTTTTATCAGTATAAAATGAATTCTGTGATTTACTCAACTCTAGAGTACTGTACTTTGAATGTAGAGTAGGTCTACATATGCACATTTTAGGAGAGAATAGCTGAAGAAGCTGCCCTGGTTCTTAATCAACCTGGTTTAGAAAAGTTATACAACCACTTGAAAATCAATAGAATGCATGGACCATCTCAAAACATAGAAGAAACCCAAGTAAACCCTTGAGCTCATCTGGGGCCATTTAACTGTTCTTTAATATGTGTGATACCACAAGTTGGCCTAGACAACTGGAAACTCTGGATAATTCTGACATGATCAAAGTGTCTTTGCTTAGTCACAATTATTTAGTATTTGTCTGGTCTTATTGAAGCAGGAATATCTGATTACAGGCCTATGTCATTACTATCTATAGTATCACAGTATTGGAACTCAGGTCATCAGCTATAAAACCTAATGGATGATGGGCTATTTGGAAACCCATTGAATCATGGCAGTGAATAGAAATATCTTCTGAAAAATGTAGGGTTCTATAGCAAGTTCCTGCAACTTTGATGATGTCTACTATGTGGTGAAGTGTGGTCAAAGCTATATTTTTAGGCATACTTTCCCAATGCCTTATTGAATCTCTAGCTTCCATTTGTTATTCAGACATTTTTTCAGTCATGTATAATTCTTTGTGTTCGGGATTTTCTAGGCAAAGATACTGGAATGGTTTGCCATTTCTTTCTCTAGCTCATTTTATAGATGAGAAAACTGAGGCAGAGTTAGTGACTTACCCAAGGTCATACAGCTAGTTGAATATCTGAGGCTGTATTTGAACTCAGGGAGATGGTTCTTCCTGACTCGAGGCCTGGCACAGTATCCACTGTGCCACCTAGTTGCCCCTGATTTCCTTTAAATAATAATAATGATGACCAATACCTGGAAAATTATAGGTGCTCAAAGTGCTTATTGAATTAAAATAGCTAGAAAATTCTTTGGCTAAAACACTAATGACAAACATTCATATAGAAATTTATGAGTTACAAAAGGACTTTCCTTCCAATGTGACATTGTGGGAGGTACTCTGGGATAGGTACCAGAGAGTCTGATTTCAAATTCTGGCTCTGATACTGTCTCTATGTAGAACCTTGGGCAAATTGCCTCACCTTTCTGAGAATCAGTTTTCTCATCTGTAAAATGAGGAGATTAGAGATGATGATATCTAAGATTCCTTCTATTTCTAAATCTATCAAAAATCCCATGAGGTAAAGAGTACAAATATTATCTTTCTTTTACATGAAGTTACTACATATCAAAGAAATAAAGTGACTTCCCTATAATTGCAGAGTTAGTAAATATGTCAACTAAGATTTGAACCCAAGACTTTTTGACTCTAAAGTTCTTTTCTCCTTCCTGAGGTATGTAGAGTGTACAGGGAGGACTAGCACCTCTGGTGTGAAGGCTTGCTGAGCCCTTCTCAGGGCTGCTCATCCACCTTTGGTATCTACCTAGCATTCAATTCTCATCTGTGGCTCCAAGAAGCTGTGGTATGCCCATGGCCACATCCTAGAAAAACCATCTTGGCAGGTAATTTGGTTAAATCACATTGTTTATTTGTTTTATTGTAGCAGAAACAGCTGACTACAGACCTATGTTACCACCATCTATAGTGTCATAGCATTGAAACTCAGATCATTGGTTGTAAAATCTGATGGATGATGGGCTATTTGGAAACCCATTGAGTCATGGCAGTGAATAGGGATACCTTCTGAAAAATGGAGGCTTCTGTAGTCGCCCTACAGCAAGCTCTTGCAACTTTGAAGATATCTACTATATGGTGATGGATAGTCAAACCAATACATCTCTAACCTCTTGGTGAGTTAACAGGGTACCTACTCCACACATGTGAAGGCTTTCCTTAGTGGAATGGGAGGTGAAGGAAAGGTGGAAAGGCAGCTGAAACAGGTGCTGTGGAGTACATAGAAATTGGTCAGATATCAAAGATATCAAAGTCACCCACTGCATCTTGGAATATATGTAGCTACTTTTCCTTACTTTTGTCTTGCCACTGGACTTTGATGACTCTGGAAAAAAGAGTGAGGCTGACAACGTTCTGCAACTCTCTCTCACTTAAATCCAATTTATAGTCAAGTCAAGACATCACTTGGTGATGTCATTGATCTTCTTCAAAATGAAGGATGAATAACAATTCTCCTTCCTGGATTCTACCAATTATGATGTGACTCCTTCTACTCCAAACCAATGTATCTTTCTGGGATTGACAATACATATGAATTATTTAAAATTTATAAACAGAGATAAAATGAGCCCTCCCTTCCTGGACTGATTTCTCCTTAGCCAAAAGCTGAATGACTCAGGGGTTGTAGGCAATCTTTTCTCTAAGATATGATTATCTATTCTTGTAAAGTACTTTTGCTCAGTGTTATGTTTGTTTGCATACAGCTAGGGCTAAATATGTCCTTGTTTATGCTTGTTTATTCATCTGCACAGATTAGTGTTTGCAAAAACATATCCCCATGAAGGACTTGTACTATGAAGCAAAAATAACAATGGCATTTCTCATATCTCATATCAGAGATACTATTTCAGTGCATTTTGCCCATCACAAAGGGGAAAATGAGCTATGCAGTCCAGTGCAGCAAAGACTGTAGATTACTTCCTAGCTATAACTTTAATAAGGATCTGGGCCTGGGCTCCATCTTGCTTCACTATTTTCACGTAACTTGGCAGTATATGGACCAGAGAGGACAAGACCATGCCACCATGTACACACACACACACACACACACACACACACACACACACACACACACACATTCTTCCCTTCTTGAACTAATTCTGATGAGAGTGTGGTTTAAGTATTGACCATTATGCATTTTCCTTTCCACTCTAAAAGTTCTTCTTTGCATGCCTCTTTTATAGGGAAAAATGTTCCCCATTCTACCTCTCCCCTTCCCCTTCTCTATTTTCTTTTTCATTTCTTCCTTTTTTATAGATCATCTCAACACAATCCACTCACAGCTATATTCTCTGTTTACATAAGTTGCTTCTAATTGCCCTGATAATGATAAATTTCTTAGGAATTTCATGTATCATCTTTCCATATATCCCTCCTTAGGAATATAAACAATTTACTGAGTCTCTTATGTTTTCTTTTTTTCATATTTACCTTCTTTTGCTTTACTTGAGTCATATTGAAGGTCATGTTTTCTATTTAATTCTGGTCTTTTCATCAGGAATACCTGAAAGTTTTCTATTTTGTCAATATTCATTATTCCCCCTGAGGATTATACTCAGTTTCACTGGATAGGTGGCTCTTGGTTGTAATTCTAGTTTCTTTGCTTTCTATATTATCATGTTCCAAGCCCTCTATTCCTTTAACATGGAATGTGCCAAATCTTATGTGATCCTGATCAAAGGATCATTATATTTGAAATGTTTCTTTCTGGCTGTTTGTAATACTTTCTCCTTGACCTGAAGGTCTAGAATTTGGCTGTAATATTCATAGGAGTTTTCATTTGAGGATCACTTCCAAGAAGGAATTGGTAGATTCTTTCAATTTCCATTTTGCCCTCTAGATCTAAAATATTGAGACAATTTTCCTTTAGAATTTCTTGAAATGTCTAGACTTTTAAAAAGAAGTTCTTTTCTTCAATAAATTTTTATGCCTCTTTTTAACATACTAGACCAATTCCACTTTTTAAAGTATTATTTTCTTATGTTTTTATGATTCATTTACCAATCTGTTACTTTTCTTTTCATAATTTTCTTGAATCATTTTCATTTTTCTTCCCAATTTTTCCTTTAGCATTCTCATCTCTTTTTAAAATTTCTTGGAAATCTTTTTTGGGCTGGGTCCATTTAGCATTTTTCTTAGGCCTTGCTTATAGGTGTTTTCACAGTGTTGTCTGCTTCTGGATTTTTGTCCTGGTCTTTCCTGCTACCTTAAGAGCTTTCTTTGTTCAAATTCAATCTTTGTTGTTTGCTCATTTTTCCAACCTATTTCTTGACTTTACATGTTATGCTAAAGTTTGTATCTACTCACTTGGGGATAGGGGACATGTTAATCTGAATTTTAGGCTTTCCTGTGCTGATTATCTTCAGAGCCAGATTTGGGGATCTGACAGTTTGGGGTGCTTTGAGAGTGGTGTGATCCAGTGAGAGGTACAGTATTGATTTCCTGGTTTGTGCTCTGATTTTCAGGTTTTGAGGTACTCTGATACCCTGTAGATGCAAATGCTAGTGCTCCTCTCTGCCTTGAAACTGTGACTAGGGCTTCTGCTCTCTTGTGGCCAACCACAAGCACTCCCTTACCCCCTAGAATGGCAACCCAGAACTATATGTTGGCAATAGATTTGCCAATTAGCACCAGCTGCACTCACACTGCCAGCACAGGGTCCCCATATCTTCTTTATAATCAGTTGACCAATCCCTTACTGTCTCTGGACAGAAAGCTCCCAAAGCTGCTTCTACCACTGTTACAGTCACCTCTAAGACCTACCACTGGTACTGCCAGTGTGCTTCATGCTGGGTCCCATCCTGGTGTCACAGAGACCCTAATACCCAGTCTTAGGCTGGGAAAATGCTCCACCCTGACCTTTTGTTGACTCTGCTGATCCAAGATTTGATTTGAGGCATAGTTTTAAGGTTGTTGGAGGGGATTGTTGGGAGACTTTGGATGAGTTTCTGCCTCTAATCTGTCATCTTTGCTACATCCCTCATGACCAGCCCTTAATGAGTCCATAAGTGATCAGTAAAAGGATAATAATTCTATTACTTTTTTTTAAACAATAGTGGATATTATGGACAATAAGATAAAAACAATGGCGGGGAGAGAGAAGTAAATAGGTCTCATTCTACAACATGAAAGGAAGGGATGATACTAATAAATAATCCTATAGGAGGGGAGGTATATGTCTACAGTAAGAAACAGGGCTCTAATAATATTTTTTTTCTCCCCTGAAAAGAATTTATGGATTAGGCAATTATTTCTTTCTGTAAAATCTTTATACCTCCCAGAACAATATCCCACCCCAGAGGAGGAGATATGAGTCTCCAAGGGCAGCCAGTTCCCAGAGAATTATGGGTGAGCATAGAACCAAAAATAGGATGGCAAGACCTTACAATCGGAGATTTGATCATTATAAGGGCAGAAGGTTGGACTGAGTCTCATGATTTAGGACACAAGAGTGACTCACATGCCACAAGAATGATTCTATCCAATATTGTTTCCTTTTTGAATTAATATTTATAAGAATGATGCACAACAGCAATTAGAATGGGATAAGATCTACATGGACAATTACATAAATATCAGATGGGCTTGAACAGCACTCATTGATGGTGACTTTCTGTGTTACAAAGGATAGAAATGAAAACTGTAATAGTCTTTGTCCTCAAAATATAGCTACACTAAGGGGGGTTAAGGGTTTGGGGGAAAGGGAAAGAACATAAAACATATAACTATGGGAAAATATTCAAAATAAAAATTAAAAACAAAAACAAAAATATAGCTACAACTCTAGGATTTAGGAAAATCATTTTTAAGTTAAATATTTGCTCTTTGGCATCAAACCCTTTTGTGGATGTGTTGAAACCCACCACTCACTATTATGAGCTCTGACTCATAGTCAGGAGAAGGAGATGACTAAAGGGAAAGACACAAGAACCAAAGTTACTTAAACCAAAGATTAGTTGCCAGCAATTTTTCTATGACAGTCTATTAAACACAAGTCTCCCTTAATCAATTTTTTTCTGTGTAATAGGGATACAAAGGAAGTTTCCTCTTGAGTTAAAAAAATTTAATGTTTGTCCTTGGTCAGGTCACTTTCCTTCTCTGGGGCTCAGGGACAGGAAAGGGTTAGATGATTTTTAAAATCCTTTCCAACTCTAAATCTCTGATCTGTGACCTGAAGGTTGGAGAGGCCCATCTTTAATGTTGTTATTTGGTTTTTTCAACTGTATTCAACTTTTCATGACTCCATTTGGAGTTTTCTTGAAAAAGATACTGGAGTGGTTTGCCATTTCCTTCTCCAGCTCATTTTATGGATGAGGAACTGAGGCAAACAGGATTAGTGACTTGCCCAGGGACACACAGCTAGTAAATGTCTAAGGCTGGACTTGAACTCATTAAGATGAGTCTTCCTGACTCCATACCCAGCAGTCTATCCACTGTGTCACCTAGCTGCTGGTCTTCACAGTACTTCATGTGAAAGGGACCTATGGCAAGCTTAATGTGACTCAAAAATAGTAGAAATTATGTTTGAACAAAAATGACTACTCTTCAATGATGATAAACTTGAAGTATGTGTTCAGTTCTGCCCTTCACATTTTAAGTGACAATGACAAGTTGGAATTCATGTATCATAAGGTGACAAGAATAGTGAAGTCTAGAACCCATGTCAGGGGAGGTATAGTTGAAAGAAATGTGGATGTTTACTCTGAAGAAGACACTGGAGGAAAGAGTCACTGACTTTAAACATTTTAAAAGCTATCATAAGAAGAAATGCACTCACTCTGCTTGGTTTCAAAAAGACAAAGGATAAAAGTTGGAGGCAGTGGGAAGAGTGCTAGACTTAGAGTCAGTGGAGTTTGGGTTCAAATCCCACCACTGCCACCTACTCCCTTTGTGAACTTGGGGGCAAATCATTTACTGTCTCTAGACACCTCCCTTTCTTATTCTTCTTATAATATATTATTAATCTAATTAATTTTCTCTAAGGGTCCAGGGTGCTTTGTACAATATATAAATAAACAGTCAGAAAAAAGGATATTCATTGTGGCCCCTGCTCACTTGTGCCTCCATTCCATTGCTGGGAAAGCAAGGTTAGCTAAGAAAGTCTGACTCATGGTCCCATCCTAGGGCATCAAAGAAGTTCCTTAGTCTATCAGTGATGGGCAAACTTTTTAAAGAGGGGGCCAAAAGAAAGGAAATGCTCATCTGTCAGTCTGTTTCTAAGGCAACTCTTTCGAAGTTTCATTGTATTGTATCCTACTCATTGTATTCATCAGATTAGGAATAATGTTGCAAGGCCGGATAGAACATTTCATGGGGCCACATCTGGCCTGTGTACCATAGTTTTCCCATCACTGGTCTACAGTAATTGCTCTTCCTGGCACACAATTATGTTAGCATAAGTTCCTATCTACCTGAAACACGAGGAACATCTGGGTTGTGTTTGGATAGATCTAAATATCCATACAACCCTAGAGAGACATCTCCAAACCATTTTGATCATGTAATTGTGCTGGTTTAAAAATAATAATAATAAAATTTTTAAAAATGTGTGTTGGGGGCAGCTGGGTGGCTCTGTGGATTGAGAGCCAGGCCTAGAGACGGGAGGTCCTAGCTTCAAATGCAGCCTCAGACACTTCCTAGCTGTGTGACCCTGGGCAAGTCACTTGACCCCCCCATTGGCTACCCTTACCACTCTTCTGCCTTGGAGCCAATACACAGTATTGACTCCAAGATGGAAGGTAAGGGTTTTAAAAAAATAAAAATAAATAAAAAATAAAATAAAATGTGGTGCATTCACTTATGGCTAATATACATACATTAATTTATAAATTATACCTTGGTTGTTGTTTAGGCATTTTCAGTCACATCTGACTCCTAGTGACCTCATTTAGAGTTTTCTGGGCAAAGATGCTGGAGTAACTCACCATTTCCTTCTCTAATTAATTTTACATATGGAGAAATTGAGGTAAACAGCTTTAAGTAACTTGACCAAGGCCACATAACTAGGAAGCGTCTGAGGACTGATTTGAACTCCTTTAACTCTAAACCTGACTTTCTATTGACTGTGCCATCTAGCTGCCCATGTAAATTACAAAACATATAAAAGGAATTTTAAAAGAATTAAATTAAAAGCATATGAAAATTTGCTTTCACTGAAATATTATTGATATTTTATGAATTTATAACCAATTACTAGCAATATTTCAGTAAGAGCAATGGTGATTGCATGTGATTTATAATTTTGGAAAATATTGTTTTAATTCTTTGTGATATAATGATCCAAGGTCTGATTCTAAGTTTGATTTATTTTGGTATTTGGTTTAAAAATCATCAGACTTGAAAAAGATGCCCCCAAAAGACACATAGATCCAACTAGATGAAGCACATTGTTGGCCAACTAAATCATGATACTTGTTTTTCGATTCCATCTATCATCCTTGCTGAAATTCAGTTAGTAAATTTCCATTTTCCTTGATGTCAAAAGTTTGTCCCTCTTTTTGTATTTTCACAATTGTGTTTGGAAGTTACTGAAATACTTCATTTGAAAGATTTTTTACAAACAGAGATTTCTGTTTCCAAGTTTGTAAAGCAAGCAGGTGTGAGAGTTTTTATAGGTGACACACTTACATCGTTTTTGGCAATACAATTACCTAACAATGGAAACATTTCTAAACATAAAAATATTCTTTCCACAGCACTAGTTTGTTCTTAAAAGTAGTTGTTTCATGTCAAATCTATCAGATTGCTTACCATCTCAGGGAGGGGGGATGGGAGGGAGAGTGGGAAGATGGAAGAGAATTTGAAATTCAAATTTTTTTAAATTAATGTTAAAAATTTTTTCATGCATAATTGAGGGAAATTTTCTTTAAAAGAAAAAGAAGTTGTTTTCATGCTCATTGTCAAGATGAACATTTTACCTCAAAAGGGGATTAAGTGTGTGTTTTAAAATATTTTTCTTCAGTTTATTCTTGATAGTCACTTATCCAGAAAAGGCCAGCAAATTTGAGACACTTGTCTTTTAAGAACTTTACTTGAGGGGGCAGTTGGGTAGCTCAGTGGATTGAGAGCCAGGCCTACAGACGGGAGGTCCTAGGTTCAAATCTGGTCTCAGATACTTCCCAGCTGTGTGGCCTTGGGCAAGTCACTTGACCCCCATTGCCTCCCCTTACCACTCTTCTGCCTTGGAGCCAATACACAGTATTGACTCCAAGATGGAAGGTAAGGGTTTAAAAAGAAGAAAAAGAACTTTACTTGAGCAGTCAGTCTCTGAGTGGTATAAAAAATGGTGTTCACTCAATGTAATTTCTTGTCAGATCTAATTAGTCATTATTTTTATTGTGTAATGTGACTGTCAACGAGCTTGTACAGGCATAGGAGTAAAATCTCTGCCATTTTTTCCTTATTTGAGCTTTCGTTATTATGTTTCCTCTACAAGAACCTTTTTCATTTACTTGAACATTTTATAAAGGTTAATTTACTTAAAATTAGGTAATAAAATCCATAAACGCACTTTAACTGGATTCCCATAGACCGCAGAATGTAAAAAGTGAACCCATGAGTGAGAATGCCAGGGCGCCACTGGAAATCCCTCCAAGGTAACCTTCTCCAGGAAGAACTTCTATTCTTTATCTATGGGACATTTCAAATAGACTGAATAAGGGGGCCAGTGACAATCTGCATATTAAAATACTGCCTTGTATACTCTATCCTGGAGATCTCTGCCATATAAATGAATGACACTTCCCCATAAAGAAGGTAGAACTAAGGGGAAGAAGGTTACTTCTAATAGCCATAGAGAGCAAAGCATTTAGCACTCCTCCTGTACCTGTAGCACTGCTCCCAAGCAAGGCACTGGCCATCTGCTAAAGAGAACATGGCACTCTTTTGTGCATAGCTCTCAGCGCTACCTGGACCTGATGCTTAAACAAGTATTTGTTGAGTAGGGCTAGTGTCTTTTTTATATATTGTTACTCTTATTGTTGTTACAAGTGTCAGCAACCTACGATACTCTACATACTGATAGTGTATAAGATTATCTTGAATAGCATCCATGATGCTGGTCTCAAGTCAGAACTGCCTTCCTTGAGAGAGCTCTGTGGAAGGGAAAGGGAAAACATCCTCAATGTTTTGGAGTCTCTGGAGGTTTTTTCTTTCTTGAGTATCTGTTCTCACAGCCAGCCCAAATAAGGTGTTCAGTGTTTTTCACGATGTGTTGTTGTTTAGCCATTTTAGTTGTCTGACTCTCTGTGACCCCGTTTGGGGTTTTCTTGGCAAAGATATTGGAGTGATTTGCTATTTCCTCCCCCAACTTATTTTACAGATCAGGAAATAGAGGTAAACAAAATTAAGTTACCCTCCCAAGATCACACAAGCTAAATAAGTGTCTGAGGCCAAATTTGAAGTCGGGTCTTCTTGACTCCAGTGTACTATATTGTAATATGGAAAATGGCAGGGTGGAATTCCTGCAGGATACAGGATCAAACCTCACCCAGAATTCCAGGGGACCCCCCCTGGAGAACTCTGGGTGAGGGGACAGTTGTAAAGGAGTTAAACAGTTGATTCTTGGGGGTTGACATGAGCAGGTCTCTCTGCTCGCTGTTCCTGATTTAGAGTTTGCCTGGGAGGCCACAGTGGCAAAAGCCATTGTGGTTTCTACTCAGGAGTTTGCCTGTCTAGTGGAATTAGACCTTCATTGCAATAGCATTTTATTATTCATTTAGTTATTTAGATATTAGTAGTAATTAATATTAGCTTTGAGGGCAAGTTAGCTAAAGGTCTGCCACTCACTCCTGGAGGGGAGGGGCAGTTTCTACCTAACTGATTAGGGCTTCCCAGTTTTATCCAAATCCTTGATACCCCTCCCTGCTTTCCCTTCCTTCTTTCATCAATATAAGTTTTATCTTTAGTAGCGGTTCCTGAGTATTATTTGGCTATACTCACTACAGCCATTAAGCTTGGCTCCTGTCAGTTGCCAGCCTAAGAAGTCAGATCCTTCTCAGACCTTAACAACAAGAGATAAAGCTTCTCCTTTGTCCTTCAATCAGACCTGTGGGGAATATAAGTTAGAGAAAGGGAACATCGTTAAGGATTGGTCTTTGCTGAATCTTGCTTGAAGACACACTGCCCTGTCTCCATTTTTAACTGAAAACCAACTGCTTGTGGGGAGGAGTACCTTACCCCCTCCCTACTCACTCAAGCCTATTTGTGGGGGAGAAGTGAGTCTTGCTGGCTCTTAGCCCAGGCCAGTCCATCAGCTTCCCAAACATCTCTGTTATTACAAACATAACAATATCCACTATGCAACCTACCTGCCCTTTTCACAGTTTAGAACCATAGATTCTCTTTTTCTTTAATAACACATAGAAACAATTTTTGACACTATCTGACTTTTTTGTATCTAACATTTTGTGATTCAGATTTTCTTTCTCCTCTTTTGGGGATTGTAAATAGTCTCATATAGGTCAGTGATGAGCAAACTTTTTAAAGAAGGGGCCAAAGGAAAAGAAATGCTCATCTGTCAGTCTGTTTCTAAGTCAACTCTTTTGAAGTTTCATTGTATTGTATCCTACTCATTGTATTCGTCAGATTAGGAATAATGTCTAGCAGCCCAGGTAGAACATTTCAGGGGGCCGCATATGGCCTGGGGGCCGTAATTTGCCCATCACTGATATAGGTTATAGTAATGCTGTTGTATAATACATGTTTCCATATTTCTTATGTTGTGAAAGAAGATATTGCACAGACAAGAAAAAACTCATGAAGAAAATAAAGTGAAAAATTCCCTCAGATTCTAGCAGTTCCTTCCTTGGCTTTGTATAGCATTTTTCATCATGAGTCCCTTGGGGTTATCTTGGAATCTCTCTTGCTTTGGTCCTTGACAATTAATCATCAAACAGTATTTCTGTTAATGTATGCAGTGTTTTCCTGGTTCTGCTCACTTCACTTTGCCTCAGTTCATATAAATCTTTCCAAGAACCATAGACTTCCAAAGCTGGCAGGACCCTTAATCATCTTGTGCAATCCCCTCATTTTACACATAAAAAGTTGAACAAGGGGATTTGAGGAACTTCCGGTTAAGATGGCGGCAGAGAAAGGAGCAGCTGCTCTATCTCTCCTAACCAAAGCATACAGGACTCCTCAAGGGGACATAAAAACAAATCCAGATGAACGAAGGGACCCCACAACAGGGCGCAGCATTAAAGTTACATGGAATCGGGGCATTTCCACACTATAAAGGGGTGAAACAGCTCTCACTAAAACGCGAGAGGAAGAAGCCCTTCCCCCACACCCCACGTCACGCACAGCACCAAGGCCAGCCCACAAGAGTTAAAGCAGATTTGGAGCACCCATTAAGTCACTGGCAGCTCCAGGGCTTGTTCCTGAGAGCAGCAAGACTTAGGACCCCAAGAGGCTAAAGAGCACGCACGGACTTTCCTGAGCGCCTGTGCGGGGGAAGGCATTGCCACAGGCGTGGACAAGGATCTTGAGCACAGGCTTGGACCTCGAGTGGGGACCCTGTGCAGACAGGAGTGCAGCTGTGGAAGCAGCCCCTGAGACTGTTGAAAGAGCCTTGGGCAGAAGGGCAGACCAGGGACGACCAGGAGGCTCGACCCCGAGAACAACAAGACCTGAAACCTGAGGAGCCTAGAAAGTGCACACAGATCCTGAGTGTGAGGACAAAGCTGAGAAGGCGCTGGGCTAACAACAATGGCAAACCAAAATCGGGAACCCCAGAAGAGAAAGATTATCAAGAAGAACTCTGTAACACTCGACAACTTTTACACAGAGAAAATCCAGACAACAGAGGAGAACAAACAAGAAATCATATCCAAACCTTCCCAAAACAATGAAAACTGGTCACAAGCTATTGAAGAGTTCAAATCTGAGATGATTAGAAAGATGGAAGAGATCTGGCAAGAAAATAACAGTTTAAAAGGCAGAATTTCACAATTGGAAAGTGAGGCTTAGAAATCAAATGAACTGATAAGCAAATTGAACACCAGAAATGACCAGATTGAAAAGGAAAACCAAAAGATTATAGCCAAAAACCAGTCCCTAAAGGCTAGAATTGAGCAATTAGAAGCCAATGATCTCTCAAGACAGCAAGAACAAATAAAACAAAGTCAAAAGACTGATAAAATAGAAAGAAACATGAAATATCTCAATGAGAAAGTGACAGACCAAGAAAACCAGTCTAGAAGAAACAATTTGAGAATCATTGGTCTTCCAGAAAAAGCAGCAATTAATAGAAACTTAGACTCCATACTAAAAGAAATTATTCAGCAAAATTGCCCTGAAGTTCTACAACAAGAGGGCAATAGAGACATTGAAAGGATCCATAGATCACCCTCTACACTAGACCCAGAAAGGACAATACCCAGGAATATAATAGCCAAATTCAAGAGCTTCCAAGTAAAAGAAAAAATCTTACAAGAAGCCAGAAAGAGACAATTCAAATATCAAGGAGCACCAATCAGGATCACACAGGATCTGGCAGCCTCCACGCTAAAAGACCACAAGGTTTGGAATATGATATTCAGAAAGGCAAGAGAGCTGGGCCTTCAACCACGGATCAACTACCCATCAAAACTGACTATATACTTCCAGGGGAAAGTATGGGCATTCAACAAAATTGAAGATTTCCAAGTATTTGCACAGAAGAGACCAGGACTAAATGGAAAGTTTGATATCCAACCACAAAAATCAAGAGAAACATGAAAAGGTAAATAAGAAAAGGAGGGGAAAGAAAGAAAACTCATAATTTTTTAAATTTGCCTCTTTAAGGGCTTCAATAAGATCTAATTATCTGTATTCCTATGTGGAGAAATGCTATGTATAATTCTCTGTAGTGAACTCTATTCACTATTATAGTATTCACTATTATAGCAATCAGAAGAATAATTCATAGGGAGAGGGTGGAATACTAAATGGTCTAAGATGACATGGGGGGTGGGAAAGAGGGGGGTGAATAGTAGGGGACACCAAGAGAAACTTGAGTGAATAAGAAAAATAGGATATTCTATTACACACAAAGAGGGCATGAGAAGGGGAGGGGACAAATACTAGTGTAAGAAGGAGAGGAAGAGAGCATTAAGAGGTAATATTTAAACCTTACTCTCAGTGTAATCAACCTGGAGAGGGAAGAGTAGCTACATTATCCATTGGGATAAAAAACTCTATCTAACCCTACTGAGAAAGTCAGAAGGGATAAACCAAGGGGAGCAGGGGAGTGGGGAGGTCAAAAAAGGGAGGGGAGAAGAAGGGGGAGGGAATTCATTAGACCTTTAAAAATGAAAAGAAGAGAATAACAAGGGAGGGGGTAGAAAGGGAAATTAATCAAAGGAGGGGATAAGGGATACTAGCTCAAAGCAAACCACTGGTTTAAAAGAAAATAGTGTAAGAAGAAGGGGTGGGACTAGGGGAGGATAAAAAAATGTCAGTGAATGCACAACTGATAATTATAACTCTGAATGTGAATGGGATGAACTCGCTCATAAAACAGAAGCAAATAGCAGAGTGGATTAGAAACCAAAATCCTATCATATGTTGTCTACAAGAAACACATATGAGGCGGGTGGACATACACAAGTTTAAGGTTCAGGCCTTGAGCAAAATCTTTTGGGTATCAAATGAGAAAAAGAAGGCAGGAGTGGCTATTATGATTTCTGACAAAGCCAAAGTAAAAATAGATATAATTAAAAAAGACAGGGAAGGTCATTACATCCTGATTAAAGTCAGTATAAACAATGAGGAAATAACACTGCTCAATATGTATGCACCAAGTGGTATAGCATCCAAATCCATAAAGGAGAAACTGGCAGACCTCAAGAAGGAAATAGATAGTAAAACCATAATAATGGGAGATCTAAATACTCCTCTTTCAGATCTAGATAAATCAAACCAAAAAATAAATAAGAAAGAAGTAGGGGCAGCTGGGTAGCTCAGTGGAGTGAGAGTCAGGCCTAGAGACAGGAGGTCCTAGGTTCAAAACCCGGCCTCAGCCACTTCCCAGCTGTGTGACCCTGGGCAAGTCACTTGACCCCCATTGCCCACCCTTACCAATCTTCCACCTATGAGACAATACACCGAAGTACAAGGGTTTAAAAAAAAAAAGAAAGAAGTAAGAGAGGTGAATGAAGTCCTAGAAAAATTAAATTTAATTGATGTGTGGAAAAAATAAATAGGGACAAAAAGGAATATACCTTCTTTTCAGCTACACATGGTACATTCACAAAGATTGACCATGTAATAGGGCATAGAAACATTGCAAACAAATGCAAAAGAGCAGATATAATAAATTTAACCTTTTCAGATCATAATGCAATAAAGATAATAATTAGTAAGGGCACCTGGACAGGCAAATCAAAAACCAATTGGAAATTAAACAATATGATTCTCCAAAACCAACTAGTCAAAGAAGGAATCATAGAAACAATCAACAATTTCATTGAAGAGAATGACAATGATGAGACATCCTACCAAACTCTGTGGGATGCAGCCAAGGCAGTACTCAGGGGGAAATTTATATCCTTGAGTGCATATATTAATAATTAAGGAGGGCAGAGATTAATGAATTGGGCATGCAACTCAAAAAACTAGAAAGCAAGCAAATTAAAAATTCCCAGATGAAAACTAAATTAGAAATACTAAAAATTAAGGGAGAAATTAAGAAAATCAAAAGTAAAAGAACTATTGAATTAATAAATAAGACTAGAAGCTGGTATTTTGAAAAAACAGATAAAATAGACAAAGTACTGGTCAATCTAATAAAAAAAAAAAAAGGAAAGAAGAAAACCAAATTGACAATATCAAAGATGAAAAGGGAGACCTCACCTCTAATGAAGGGTAAATTAAGGCAATCATTAAAAACTATTTCGCCCAATTATATGGCAATAAATATAACAATTTAGGAGATATGGATGAATATTTACAAAAATATAAACTGCCTAGATTAACAGCAGAAGAAATAGAATACCTAAATAATCCCATATCAGAAAGAGAAATTGAACAAGCCATCAAAGAACTCCCTAAGAAAAAATCACCAGGAACTGATGGATTCACAAGTGAATTCTATCAGACATTCAAAGAGCAACTAATCCCAATTGTTATCAAAAAGAATAGTAAATAAACTGAGTAGGTGGGTGTGTGGAAGGATAAAAGGGAATAAGGGATTATAAAGTGATTTGGGAAGGAAATGAAGGTATGGGAAGGTATATAGGAGATAAGGGAAATGGGGTATGTAGGAGAGGCAGCTCAAACAGGTTTATTCCCAGAGGCTTGAGACAGAGAATACAGGAAGGAAACCAGGGCCAGTAAGTAGGCTTGACTGGAGGGTTTCTCTTGTTAGTTTCAAAGTCTCTTGAGGGAGGGGTCGAGAGGGCCCCTCCCTGCCAGTCAAACTGATGGCTGGAGGAAGTCCTGAGGTAGGTACTTCCTGTCAAGATGGATGCCCCAGTTGTCTCAAGAAATAAAGGAAAATGATTCTTTCCTCTTGGCCCTTGTCTTAATTTTCGACACAATGACTCACCACAGGGTTTGAACAGGTAACAAGGGGATTGATTAATACCAGGGTCAGTCAGAAGGGGGGAGGGGTTCAGGGTTTTCTAACTGCTGCTAGGGACAGGGGTGAGGGTGGGGGATGGGTCGCGGAGAGGTTTAGACAGAGAGAGAGCCCGGCTCTCCCAGTCAGGAAGATTTGACTGCCTTTTAAATAAAGTCTTTATCAAACCTAGGGATAACTTATTTGAGGATACTCCAATTATCTAAAGAAACTAAAACCCACTATGTTCAATCACCAAGCCCTCCCTGCCAACCAGAACCCAAAGGAAAATCAGGGAAGGGGAGGGATGGAGATGGGAGATCATGGAGAGGTCCAGAGAAATGAGATAAGTCCAAATTTCCCCAAAACAAAATAAGCACAGGCCAAGGCCGAAGCAATTAAGCCAAAGCTGAAAAGTCAAAGCAAAAGCCTCCAGCCACAGCGAAAGCCAGAAGGTAAAAGCCATGCCAGTTGGAACTTCACCTCTATTTATAGCTTTAAGTTCTAACTGACTTTCTGAACATTCTAAGATGTTTAACTGACTTTTTGTGACCATTAGAAATTACAGAAGCAAAAAGTTTCTGTTAGCCACCTTGCATTACACAATACTATACAAATTATTTGATATGATAAGCAAAGAAGGAGTCCCACCAAATTCCTTTTATGACACAAATATGGTACTGATTCCAAAGCCAGGTAGATCAAAAACAGAGAAAGAAAACTATAGACCAATCTCCCTAATGAACATAGATGCAAACATCCTAAATAGAATACTAGCAAAGAGACTCCAGCAAGTAATTAAGAAGATCATCCACCATGATCAGGTGGGATTTATACCAGGAATGCAAGGATGGCTCAACATTAGGAAAACCATCCACATAATTGACCATATCAACAGTCTAACAAACAAAAATCACTTGATTATTTCAATAGATGCTGAAAAAGCCTTTGACAAAATACAGCATCCATTCCTATTGAAAACACTGAAAAGTATAGGAATAGAAGGACCTTTCCTAAAAATAATAAACAGTATATACCTAAAACCATCAACAAGCATCATATGCAATGGGGATAAATTAGAAGCCTTCCCAATAAGATCAGGAGTGAAACAAGGATGCTCATTATCACCTCTATTATTCAACATAGTACTAGAAACACTAGCAGTAGCAATTAGAGAAGAAAAAGAAATTGAAGGTATCAAAATAGGCAAGGAGGAGACTAAGCTATCAATCTTTGCAGATGATATGATGGTATACTTAAAAAATCCTAGAGAATCAACTAAGAGGCTGGTAGAAATAATCAACAACTTTAGCAAAGTGGCAGGATACAAAATAAATGCACATAAATCCTCAGCATTTCTATATATTTCCAACACATTAGAGCAGCAAGAGGTAGAAAGAGAAACACCATTTAAAATCACCCTAGACAATATAAACTACTTGGGAATCAATCTAAGAAAACAAACACAGCTATTATACGAAAACAACTACAAAACACTTTCCAAACAAATAAAACTGGACCTCAACAATTGGAAAGCCATTAACTGTTCATGGGTAGGACGAGCTAACATAATAAAAATGAACATCCTACCCAAATTAATTTACCTATTTAGCGCCATACCTATCAAATTACCAAAAAGCTTCTTTACTGAATTAGGAAAAACTATAACAAATTTCATTTGGAATAACAAAAAATCAAGAATATCAAAGGAAATAATGAAAAAAAATGTGAAGGAAGGGGGCCTAGCAGTACCAGATATCAAACTATACTATAAAGCAGCAGTCATTAAATCAATATGGTACTGGCTAAGAGATAGAAGGGAGGATCAGTGGAATAGACTCGGGGTTAATGATGTCAGCAAGACAGTATATGATAAACCCAAAGAGCCCAACTTTTGGGACATGAATCCACTATTTGACAAAAACTGCTGGGAAATTTGGAAAACAATATGGGAGAGATTAGGTTTAGATCAACATCTCACACCCTACACCAAGATAAATTCAGAATGGGTGAATGACTTGAATATAAAGGGGGAAACTATAAATAAGTTAAGTGAACACAGAATAGTATACTTGTCAGATCTCTGGGAAAGGAAAGATTTTAAAACCAAGCAAGAGTTAGAGAAAATTACAAAATGTAAATTTAATGGTTTTGATTATATTAAGCTAAAAAGGTTTTGTACAAACAAAAACAATGTAGTCAAAATCAGAAGGGAAACAACAAATTGGGAAAAAAATCTTTATAACGAAAAACTCTGACAGGGGTCTAATCACTCAAATATACAAGGAGTTAAAGCAATTGTATAAAAAATCAAGCCATTCCCCAATTGATAAATGGGCAAGAGACATGAATAGGCAATTTTCAGGTAAAGAAATCAAAAGTATCAATAAGCACATGAGAAAGTGTTCTAAATCTCTAATAATTAGAGAAATGCAAATCAAAACAACTCTGAGGTATCACCTCACACCTAGTAGATTGGCTAAAATGAAAGAAGGGGAGAGTAATGAATGCTGGAGGGGATGTGGCCAAATTGGGACATTGATGCATTGTTGGTGGAGTTGTGAACTGATCCAACCATTCTGGCTGGCAATTTGGAACTATGCTCAAAGGGCTATAAAAGAATGCCTGCCCTTTGATCCAGCCATACCATTGTTGGGTTTGTATCCCAAAGAGATCATAGATAAACAGACTTGTATGAAAATATTTATAGCTGCGCTTTTTGTGGTGGCAAAGAACTGGAAAAGGAGGGTATGTTCTTCAATTGGGGAATGGCTGAACAAACTGTGGTATATGCTGGTGATGGAATACTATTGTGCTAAAAGGAATAATAAACTAGAGGAGTTCCAGGTGAACTGGAATGACCTCCAGGAACTGATACAGAGCGAAAGGAGCAGAGCCAGAAGAACATTGTACACAGAGACTGATATACTATAGTAAAATCAAATGCAATGGACTTCTGTACCAGCAGCACTGCAATGACCCAGGACAGCTCTGAGGGATTTATGGTAAAGAACGCTACCCACATTCAGAGGAAGGACTGCAGGAGAGGAAACATATAAGAAAAACAACTACTTGAACGCATGGGATGAGGTGGACATGATTGGGGATATAGACTCGAAACTACCACACCAATGCAACTACCAACAATTTGGAAATAGGTCTTGATCAATGACACATGTTAAAACCAGTGGAAATGTGGGTCGGCCATGGGTGGGGGGATAGCGGGGGTGTGAAGGGGAAAGTAGGAGCATGAATCATGTAACCATGTTAAAAATTAATATTAATAAACATTCAAAAAAAAAGTTGAACAAGGGGAACCTCATCAAACCCATGAAGGATGAGGGTATTGCTAGGGATTTTGTATCTTCTATTGAGGATTTGGATATACTCATTAACACTTTTGTGATATGACTATAACAAATTTATCATTTACTTGAGGTAGGTAATTATGAAAAAAACTCCTTATATCAGTTTTGGGATCTGACCAAATTTCCAGTCAGCATAACTGAGGTCCTTTGTAAAAAAAAAATCACTATACATTCTTTCCAGGTAACATGTAGATATAATTTTTAATGATCATTTTCTGATATTTTTTATACTTTCTACAACTGAATAAAATTTTCTAACAAAATAGAATTTGAACTAGACCCATAATTGATTAGGAAAGGTACTTAGCTAGCTCAGGAATTGAGTTACAAGATGGAGTTGATGTAGTTCCCTCAATTCCCATTACCACTTGCTGTTCTAACCCCCTTAATTCCTGTAGTAGGTAGGGGGAAAGACCAGGAAAGGTCTCTTGAAAAAGATAAGATTTGGGCTGAGTTTTAAAGAACGCCAGGAGGAAGGCATGAAGCTAGAAAACATTACAGTCACTCTGTATACAATCAATGAAAATGCCCAGAATTAGAAGATGGAGTGTCATATGCAAAAAACAGCAAAGAAGTCCATGTGGATGAAGGGTAGAATTATATGTTAAGTGTAAGAAGGCTGGTGTAGAAGGAATGGGTCACGTTGTGAAGGACCAATGCCAAAGAGAAGTTCTTATATTTGATCCTGGAGAGAACAGGGCATTACTAGAGTTTATTGAGTGTAGAATCAGAGTGAGAGAAGATGAGGACAGATGCTCTATTTGAGGAGAGAGAATGGGACATTTACTAGAGAAAATGCAAAGATAGAAATGACAAGAATTGGCCACAGATTGAATGTTTGGATACAGTATGATTAAGGAATCTAAGATGATATCTAGGTTGCAAGTCTGGGTGACACAGAGGTTAGTGGTTATTAAAAATAGTAATAGGGAAGTTAAAAAGGGGAGAGTTTGGGAAGAAAGATCACTCCATATAAATATTTCCTCATTTCTCTGAATTCCTCACATGTCATGTCTTATGGAAGAAATAATATTCCATTACATTTATTTACCACAATTTGTTCAGTCATTCCCAAATCAAGATGCACCCATCTGGTTTCTAGTTCTTTGACACTACAAAAAGACATTTCTAGAAATATTTGTCTAAATACAAGAACTTTCTGCATTTCGTTCCCTTGCAAAATCTACCTAATAGTGGAAGCACAGAACTGGTTCTCTCTATGAGCTGAAAATCCCACTCTCTATCCTTTTTGCCACTCCCTGACTGCCCTGCCTTCCACTTATGGGCCAGTAAAAATAGGTGGCTCTAATATATAATAGGCTGAACTAATCAAATCATCCTCAGGCTGAGACATAATCACTCATCCTTAATGCTTTGGGAACAGTGCTGATAAGTATATCTAGGTCTCAGAAATGACATCAAGCCTTTTCAGTGAGTTGCTTTAAGTGAAACGCAATTAAGAGACAAAGTGGATGAAGATTTGTTCTTGAAGCCAGGAAGGTGTGAAGGTACCTTGGCAGAGGATATTTCCTATATAAATCAAAAGTCTAGTCTCTCTCCTATATCCTTAATTTATTTCCTAAAACTATACCTTTTGTTTTTATATCATAAGAGGCAGTTAGGTAGATAGCTAGTTGGTGCAATGGATAGAGTGCCAGGCCTGGAGTCAGGAAGATCTGAGTTCAAAACTAGTCTCAGATATATACTAGATGTGTGATCCTGCACAAGTCACTTAATTAACTCTGTTTGCTTCAATTTTCCTCACTTGTCAAATGAGATAAAGAAGGAGATGGCAAACCATTCCAGTATCTTTGCCAAGAAAACTCCATGTAGTCATGAAGATTTGGACACAATTGAAAAAAAAAAGACTGAAAAAAAAGGCAATTAGGGGGTATAGTGGATAGAATACTAGACTTGGAGTAAGAGAAAGATCTTGGTTCAAATTTGGCCACAGATACCTACTAGCTGGGTAACCCTGAGAAAGTCACTTAATGTTTATTTGCCAGTTTCTTCTAGTTTGGGGATAAGAAGAGGTAATGATAACATCTTTCTCAGATACCTGTGAAGATCAAATACAACATGTAATCTATTTTGGAAACCTTAAAGTAGTAAATAAATGCTAGCTATTATTTCTAGATATATTCTTCCCAACACTCCCCTCTTTTATCCATCCTCCACTCAGCTGTTAATGTGATTTTCCTAAAGCGCAAATGTAACCATGTCACACAACTGCCATCCTCTTCCACCCTCACTCAACAAACTTCAATGGATTTCTAGCACCTCCAAGATCAAATATAAAATTCTGCTTAGCATTCAGAGTCTTTCATACTTTAGCTCCCTTTGTCTACTTTTCCAGACTTCTTACATCCTTCACCAAGTATTTTTCAAGCTAGTAATAATAGTCAATTTGCTATTCCTCAAAGACAATATTCCATCTCCTTACTCCAGGCATTTTCAAAGGTTTTCCCTCATGCATGGAATGCTCTCACCCTTCATCTTCCCATCCTGGCTTCCCAAGCTTCTTTCAAGTCTCTGCTAAAATCTTAGCTGCTACAGGAAGCCTTTTTCAATCCCTTTTCATTCTAGTGCATTCCCTTTGTTAAATGCTTCCCATTTAACCTGCATATAGTTTATGCATAAATAAAATAAAATAAAACACATTTGCATCTTGTCTCACCCATTAAACTTTCAGTTCCTTGTGAGCAGGGAATGTCCTTTTCTTTTATTTGTAGCCCCAGAACTTAGTACAGTGCCTGGCACATTTAAAAAAAAAAAAGAGTTTATGCTTTGACTGGAAGAGGAAGTATCCATCCAGCCTTCCTGCTGAGATTAATACACATGCTGCTGAACTGGAAAACTATTGGTCATTACCTAATCAGACAGGAAGCAGACAGGAAGCAGAGTTTTCTAGAAACTGGGGAGATTGCTAAAGTGAAAAGGCAAAAACTGGAACTCATTTTCATAAGCAAAAAAATTGCATTTGTTTCACTGTGTTCTTGGAAATGAAATGGGGGTGGAAACAATCTCTTCAACTTCTCTGTCCTTATAACCCAAGTGATGCAACATTTGCTTGCGTTCTTTCAGGACTAGGATGAACAGATGTCACTCTAATTTTTGTCCCATTTCCCCCACTTTTAAAAAAATTTTTATTATCATGCAAAACACACTTCCATATTGGTCATTGTTATAAAAGTAAAGTCATACATAATTAAAACCCCCAAATAAGACCAAAGATACACTGATGTGAAAGACCACTCCAACAGTTCTTTCTCTGGAGGTGGAGAGCACTCTCCAAAAGTCTTTCAGAATTGTTGTGTCGACATGGAATCTGGAGCCTAGTAATATCTGATGAACCCCAAGTTTTAGGACTAGTTTGTAAGTTGGAGACCAAAGCTTGTACTTGTTCCCTGTTTCTGTGAGAATTCACCCGGAAAGGAATCTCAGGCTAGCAGTTCCAAACTGAATAATGGACCCTAAGGTAAAAGACAATTGCTGTCAGATGGGGTTAAACCCAAGCCTAAGCCAAGTGAGTCTTCTTGTCTCCAGAAGCCTCTCCTAATATATCACATCCTCCTTCTGAGGATCCAATTCGGGACCTTCAGCTTTTGAGACTAACGCGCTGCCTATTGGGCTATAGAGTCACTTGGCTTAGGCTTGAGTTTGGGGTCTCTAGATTCCATGTCGACAGTTCCAGATCATTGCATTGCTAAGAGTAGCCAAGTTTTCACAGATAATCATCATATAATATTGCTGTTATTGTATACAATGTTCTCCTGGTTCTGCTTATTTCACTTTGCATCAGTTCCCGCAGATCTTTCCAGCATTTTCTGAAATCATCTTGCTTATTATTTAGTTGGTAGCACCATTTCCCCTTTCTTAAGGGTTTTTGTTCAGTGTACTTCAAAAGATCTTATAGGGGTGGTTCTTTTTGACTTTGTGTTTACATTGTGTTAATTTCTTCCATTCCCATCTCAAATATGAACTGCTTGAAAATTTAAAGACTACAGGAGAAAGTTTAGGGGCATTTATCCTTCAATTAAAATTCTATAAACATGTAAATCCATTGATGGAGAGGACTTATACCACCCCCTATTCCTCTATTTTCAGTTACCTGGTCATAGAATAATAGGATCATTAGATTTTGAGCTATAAAAGACCTTAAGAGATATCAATTCCAACCCTTTCATTTCATTGTTAAGGGAATTGATTATCAGTGGTTACACAGCTAGTTGGAGTACTGGATTTAGACTCAGAAATACTCAAATTCAAATTAGACCTCAGACCCCTACTAGCTATGTGACCCTAGGCAAGTCCCTTAATTTCAATCTGCCTGAGTTTTCTTTTCTGTTAGATGAGGATAATATTGTCTATCTCCCTGGGTTTTTGTGAAGATCAAGATAAGCAATATTTGTAAAACACTTCGTAGAGTGTCTTAAACATAGTAGGTACCACATAAATTCTTCCTTATCCCTTGCTATATAAATGCCAGTCATTATTAGCTATTAAGCCTACATCTTATTGTAGTAAATGCTGAAACTAAAAAGTAAAAAGAACCCTGGCCCTTACATTCTATTAGTGAGAGAGGGAATTTTTCAAATTTACAATGATAAATATAATATAGGTTAAGGAATTAGAGGAGGAGATCAGTGGCATATAGGGCAAGATAAAGGGCATAAACATAATGGGCATAGGGTAAGAGATAACACACAATATAACATAAAGGGCAAGAAATGGAAGGGCAAAGGGGTTAAAAACTAAACATAATACTTCAGTCAAGAGAAAATACGACAGCAAGAAAAAAATTTAGTTTCCAAAAGAATGAATACTTGCTGTGTCTGTGGGAAAAAAAATCTGGAACATATGACTATTTCCCCTAACTTAAGGGGGGGAGGACAAAGAAAGAAAGACAGAGACATATTGCAACATACTATATTTAAAATGGATTTTCCTAACATGAGACAATAGCTATCACTGTTCCTTTGGCACTAAGAACTCTGGGATCAAGTCCTAGATTCAAAAAACTTGCAAGCTTTATTTAGTTTATATAATTGTAGGATCTTGGATTGAGAACTGGAAGGAACCTTAAAGGCTCTCACATCAAACCCCCTTATTTTATAGATGAGGAAACTGAGGCCCAGAGAATTAAATGACTTTACAGGGTCACAAGAATCTGGCTTGAATGTGCATTTTCCTGAACTTTAGCCCTAGATCCCCAATAACCACACTCTGCTGCCTCCCAGAAAATTTACTCTCTAAGAGTAATCAGTCACAAAGGTACAAGACAATAGGTATGACCAACCTTGGTTTCACATCCCAAGTTAGTGAGAGTCTGGATGGAGTCCTCAATAGTGTGGGAAGGCAGCCAAGCCATCACAAGTTCATATGCCTGTTCATGAAAGAAAATCCTTGCTTGATCTCCTCTGCTAAGGTCATACCAATAGTACATCTATAGTTTAAAGTAAGGGAAAACAGGGCAGAAGACAGCCTTTAGAAAAGCTATGAGGGGATATCCTAGAACTTGTGTCTGTATCACAATACCTAAGCTCCAGTTCTAAGTCTAAGGCCCATCTAGTTTCATTTAATGCCAATCCTTTAGGAGAAAGAGAGAATCCCTGGTACTATGAATTTTTACCTTATGACCTTTCAATTTCTTCCCTAGATTGATAGAGTAGAGACTCAGAACAATGCACGTTAAAAATATAGCCTTTGGCTGTCTTGGAAGAGCCTTATCATCACATAGTCTTCCTAATATAAGAAAATTGACCCAATGAAATGTGATGGTACCAAATATAAGCACAACACACAAGACACCCAACAAGAGAAGAGGGAAAGGATTAACAGAAAGGAGAGATGGGAAATATTAACATTACAGATTGGGGCTACATTGTTTAGAAGATAAAACAGATAAAGGGTGTGCACACTACAAAAAGTAGACGGACCTCAAAACTGATATTACAGGTTAGAATTTAGTGAGAAATGAGGTGAGCTAGATAAAAAATATCAGGACAATTAAAAAGAACATAGTTTTTCTAAAATTGAGTACAAGATGCTGAAGTAGCATTTGTTCACAGTGTCATAGATACAAATCTAAAAGACATCTTAACGGAGCAGCTGAGTGGCTCAGTGGATTGAGAGCCAGGCTCAGAAACAGGAGGTCCTGAGTTCAAATCTGGCCTCAGACACATCCTAGCTGTATGACCTGGGCAAGTCAGTTAATGCCCATTACCTAGCCCTTACCACTCTTCTGCCTTGGAATCAATATCCACTATTGATTCCAAGACAGAAGGTATGGGTTTAAAAAAAAAGAAAAAAGACATCTTAAGAATCATCAAAAAAAAAAAAAGAATCATTTAGCTCAGTGATTAAGAATTACTCTAAAAATATGAAGGAAGTGTAGCCATACCAGATTCCACTCACTGGGGAAGAACTCACTATTTAACAAAAACTACTGGGAAAACTGGGAAAACAGTACAGCGGAAAGTAGACATAGACCAACACCTCCTCTTATATACCAAGGTAAATTCAAAATGGATATTTGATCTAGAAATAAAGTGATACCTGTATAAATGGAGATTTTAAACCTTGGACTTCATCCCCCGTAAGTTCTTAGTTTTCCCAGAATTCCCTTTAATCTCTCCTGTGTCTCCACATTTGTGTGGTCACATTATTGTTTTATATTTGGCTATAACTCCATGCTCTGCCTCTTTGGTTCCTGGGGGTGAGCTGGTTAATAACTTTTTAGTTAAGTCTCTGTTAGTTTATTATTAATAGAATATTCATAAAAATAATATTTAGTATTTTGCATATTAATTTTAATGTCCACATTTCATGAATGAAACATGAAAAAGTTTGCCTGTTGGTCTTAGGGATATGGGAGACATTTATAAGCAAACAAGACATAAAGAACATTATGAGAAGTAAAGTGGATAATTTCAATTACTTTAAATTTAAAAGGTTTTGTATCAACAAACTCAATGTATCCAAGATTAGAAGGGAAACAAAAAGAAAACAAAAAAAAAGTTTATGTGTTTCTGACAAAGGCCTCGTTCCACAAATATGTAGAGAACCAAGTCAAATTTATAAGAATACAAACATTCTCCAAATGGCATGATCAAAATGATCAAAGAATATGAATAAGCAGTTGTCGGATGAAGAAATTAAAACTTTCTATAGTCATAAAAAAATACTTCAAATTACTATTGATTAGAGGAAGGAAGATCATAACAACTGTGAGATATTACCTCACACCTATAGAATTGACTAATATGATAAAAAAAAGAAAATAATAAATGTTGGAGGGGATGTGAGAAAATTGAGAAACTAATACACTATTGGTAGAACTGTGAAATGATACAATCATTCTGGAGAGCAATCTGGAATTAGACCCTAAGTGCCATCAGACTGTGCATATCCTTTGACCCAGCAATACCACTACTGGATATGTATCCCAAAGAAAGCAGATAGAGGAAAAGTATCTACTTATTCGAAAATATTTATAGTAGCTCTTTTTGCAATAGCAAAGAATTGGAAAAATTGGAAATTGGAATTGGAAATTGAGGGAATGTCCATTAATTGGGGAACAACTGAACAACTTGTAGTATATATGTCTATAAGAAATGACAAGCAGCAATGAAAACCCTGGAAAGGCAAATAAACTGATACAAAGTGAAATGAGCAGGATGAGGAGAACACTGTATAAAATAACAGAAATATTGTATGATAATCAGCTCTGAAGCACTTAAAACTATTATCACCAATGCAAGGTTCCAAGATAACCTCAAGGGATTATGATGAAAAATGCCATCCACAGACAAAGAAAGAATTGTTGGAGTCTGATTACAGATCAAATCATTCAATTTTTCACTTTATTTCCTTCACGAATTTTTTTCTTGTATATGCAATATGTGCATGGCATGAGGAATATGGAAATATGTGTTTCATAATAGCACAAGTACAACCTCTATCATACCATTTACTGCCTAGGGGAGGAGAAGAGAGGGAAGGAGAGAAAGCACCTGAATGGTAAAATGTGAGACTGCAATTGTTAAAATTGTTGCTACGTGTAATTGAAAAAAAAAAGATAATAAAAAAAAGAATTGCTCTAGACTTGGGGACCTGTTGATGACCTCAGCTTTCCTGGGGAATCTTGTCCCTTTAGAGCAAAGTTCTCACTGTACCCCATAAAAAATTACTAACTCTGGCTTAATGTAGCAGCTAGGTGACTCAACAGATAGAACACTGGCTTAGAGTCAGGAAGACAAGTTCAAACTCAGCCTCAGACATTGACTAGCTGTATGACCCTAGGCAAGTCACTTAATCTCTCCCTCATTTTCCTCATCCACAAAATGGGGATAATAATATCTACCTCCCAGAATTGTGAGAATCACATGAGATAATAGTTATAAAGTGTTTAGCACAGTGCCTAATCCACAATAGGTATTATATAAATACTATTATTTGGTTATTTTAAAGTCAACTAAAGCCAAAAGTTCTGCCCACACTATGACTAAGGCCCAGAAATTCTGAAGGAAGCAACCAACACCACCCTCATTTCAGGTAGCTAGTCATAGGATAACAGGATCATCAGATTTTGAGCTATAAAGAATTTTAAGAGATCATTTGCTCCAATTCTGTCATTTTACAGATGAGGGTACTGAGGCCCAAGGCAGAAGGATGGTAAAGGCTAGGCAGTGGCAGTTAAATGACTTGCCCAGGGTCACACTGCTAGGAAGTGTCTGAGGCCAGATTTAAAACCAGGACCTCCCATCTCCAGGTGTGGCTTTCTATCTACTGAGTCACCTGGCTGCTCCATTTTGCACAAAATCTTAAGAAAGTTTCTTTTCTTGAGGACCTTTCCTAGTGAACTTGGTTTTTAAATGCCTCTGGCTAGCTATCATGGTACAGTTGGACCATAATGGATTTGGAGTTAAAATCTCAGCTTTGCCCCTTAATATCTGTGTGACCAAGAACAAGTCATTTATTTATTTTTTTTCATTGTCATATAGTTTGTTTTATTTTTTTAGATTTAATAATATTTATTTTTTAGAAAAGTTAACATGGTTACATGGTTCATGCTCTTACTTTCCCTTTCATCCCCCAACCTCCCCCCTCTCCCCATGGCTGATGCGCATTTCCACTGGTTTTAACATGTGTCATTGATCAAGACCTATTTCCAAATTGTTGAGAGTTGCATTGGTGTGGCAGTTTCGAGTCTACATCCCCAATCATGTCCGCCTCAACCCATGTTTGAACAAGTCATTTAACAAATTAAAGCCTCAATTTTTTCATCTGTAAAATGTGGCTGTTGGATTAAACAGCCTCTAAGGTTCCTTTTAGTTCTAAATCTATTATCCTGTGATCCTCTTTACTCATTGATAAGAGCTTTGTGAACAATCCCTATTATCCTGGGTGCCCTCAGATAGAATGCCTGGCTCAGACAACTGGTCATAGGGCCCAAAGGACTTCAGTTTTGTCTCTGGAATCTCAATGCCTGGGACAACACCTTGAATAATAATACATTTTTTAAAAAATTTTAATGAATTGAAATACAAATTCCTAAAAATGAGTGAAGGGTAGATAACGATATAGCAGAATCCAGAATATCTTCTTGTTTGCCTTTTAAGTTCTTATGTGTGTCTGGATGGAGATGATTAAAATATTTCTCATGATAGACAGCAAAACTGACTCTTGCTATTCTAAACGTTGAGTGATGAAGGACCTGGGAAGTCTCTTGGTCAATCTCTTCTAATTATCCAGTCTGGGTTATCTGTACTAGACTGCCCAATCCCTTCCTTCTGACCATTTACTTCAGGGTAATGAGGCATGATGGTAACATTTTTTTTTAAATAAACTCTTATTTATAGACTTCTGGAATGCATATGTCAACCCAGAGTGAGAAATTATAACTGGGAACATGGGTGCTGCATAGGTGGCAATCACGTGATTGTGACTGTTGCATCAGACTTTTAGCATGTATAGACAAACCCTTCAAACCATCTTAAGTTTATCATAAGTAAGAGGTTATTTTCCTAGATCTTCCTACCAACCAAGGATTTTTTTTAAAAGTGCTCTTAGAAAAATGTGGGCATTTGCTAAGTTTTACTGTATAATCTCTGTTCTTCTTTATAGGTTTTTTGATAAACATATCAATTTTGATATACATATCAATTCTATCATGAGAATTAGATCTTAGCTTATAATTTTAATTCCCATATTTGTTATATGTAATGTGGCAAAGCTGGTATAATGGTTGCTTTCTTCATAATGTGATTTCTCTCTAAAACAACCTATATCATGATAGGCTACAACCCCCATCCAGTAACATTTCCCATGATGTTTGAACTTTTACAAGATGCGTTCCTAGATTCAGAAGTTTTCATCAAAAACATGGGGGGAGAAGCTTGAAATAGCACCATCCAGTTGTCAAGCAGTCTCTGGGTTTTCTTGAGATCCACAGAGAAAAGAGAAGAGTTTCTGAGGTGTTGCTTCCCCTGTGATCCACAGAAACTCACTTCTCTGCACTCCAAGAAAATCTTTGAGAATCTAAGTTATAGATAAGTTGTTACAATAGACCAGTGGAGGGAATTTCCACACCAGGAGTTCCTTTCACTGAAAAGCACAGATCTAGATGCCTGCACTCCACCTCACCCCAGTGCCACCCACCCCTCCAAAATATTAATCTATAGAAATAACATGGGATTTCTTGAAACCTTTCTACATTTGCCTTTGATTATTTCCACAAGGAGGATTTCATTTAGAATCATAAAATCTGAGAGACTGAAGGAATCTCAAGTACCATTCAGTGCAACTCCTTCATTTTACAGGTCAGGAAACTGATATGTCATTTTCTGAATAGCAATTTTCTCTAAGATATACCTAACGAGGACTCTTCTAGCTTTCATCTGAAAGCCTCCGATAATAGGGAATTTATTTTGTCTTGAGACATCCCATTTCAATTTTATATACCTCTATTTATTAGGAAAGCTTTCTTTATTTCTAGTTAAAATATGCCTCTCCGACTTCCAACCATTGAGCTTAGTTATGGTCAAACAGAACAGGTATAATATAATTTTGTTTTAGAACATCTAATTCCTCTAAATTCAATTATACCTTCCCAGATTTGAACATGGGACCTTCCAGCTCTAAGCCTGACTCTTTATCCACTAAGTCATGTAGCAGTGCCACACCTCCTTCCCCACCCCACTTCTTCTTCTTCTTGTTACTCTTTAGGGTTGTGTGTGTGTGTGTGTGTGTGTGTGTGTGTGTGTGTGTGTGTGTGTGTCCAGTTTTTCTCCTGGTTTCTCCTTTTCTGTCTCTTTCGTTTGCTCTTTATCCATGCCATGCCTGCTAAATAGAAGGATCCCTCATGTCTCTTGAGGCATCTTCTTTCTCTATACTGTTTCACTTGGTGATCTAATTAGCTCCCAAACTTTTGATTATCCCCTATATCTATGCAGAAACTCCCAGATTTATTTATTCAACCCTAACCTCTTTCTAGACCTCCAGTTTTACATCTCCACCTGTCATTAGTTATATCAAATTGGATATTCTATAGACATCTTAAATTCAACCTTCCTGAAACAGAATGCATTATCTTCCCCCAAACCCTTCTTCCTAATTTCCTGATTTGACTTCTCACTCTCTCCCATCAGCAACCTGTTGTTGAGTCCTGCTGTTTCCACCTTCACAGTATCTTTTTTTATACACCACCTTCTGACATTGTACAAGGCTGATCCTTAGATAGGCCTACAAAACTCAGCCACATTCTGAAGATCATATAAAAATTATCAAGCAAATTGAGAAGGGATTTCTTTCAGAAACTGGAATGAGCATTTCAGTCTACCTAGAGGAATGAAGGTATGGCTAGAAGTCTGAGTCCATAGCTATGAATCTGAGCTATAGCAAAGAAGGGATCTATCAAGGAGAGCCTTTAGCTCTATAAACATTTTGCTGCAGAAGACTTGCAGAAGACACAATACTGTGTATTGGCTCCAAGGCAGAAGAGTGGTAAGGGTAGGCAATGGGGGGGGTCAAGTGACTTGCCCAGGGTCACACAGCTGGGAAAGTGTCTGAGGTCAGATTTGAACCTAGGACCTCCCGTCTCTAGGCCTGGCTCTCAATCCACTGAGCTACCCAGCTGCCCCCTGGTTTTTTTTTTGTTGTTGTTGTTGTTGTTGTTGTTGTTTTTGACAAAGATACAAGAGTGATTTGCCATTTCCATCTGCAACTCATTTTACAGATGAGGAAACTGAGGCAAACAGAGGTAAGGGGCTTTCCCAAAGCCATGGTTTATGTGTGTGAGACTGGATTTAAACTCACAAAGATGAGTCTTCTTAACTCCAGACCAAGCACTCTTCCCACTATTCCACCTAGCTGAAATTGAAAATGTTTTATGTTAACAAAATCAATGCAGCTAGGACTAGAAGTGGATTGAATTGGGGAAAATATTTGCATCAAATATCTGAAATAAAGTTCTGATTTTCAGGTATATATATATAATCAAGAACCATTCCCCAATGGATAACTGGTCAAATTATAAAATAATGTTATCAAATGTTCTCAAAAGATTTGCAAACTGCCTAGAGACAGGAGGTCCTAGGTTCAAATCCGGCCTCAGACACTTCCCAGCTATGTGACCCTGGGCAAGTCACTTGACCCCCATTGCCCACCCTTACCACTCTTCCACCTATGAACCAATACACAGAAGTTAAGGGTTTAAAAAAAAAGATTTGCAAACTGTTAATAACTATATAAAAGTTTTTGCATCACTAATAAAAAGACAGACATTTATTATCCTGACTCCTACTGTTTGAAGGCTAGGTTGTTGTCCTTCAGTCATTCAGTAATGTCCAATTCTTCATGAACCAAAGCTATCCACAGGATTTCCTTGGCAAGGATATTGGAGTGGTTTGCCATTTCCTTCTCCAGTGAATCCAATGGATCCTTTGAAGGCCAGGTAGATTATATGTAATGCTTTCTACCCTAGGCCAATTGTCTAAAACCCTGATATGCTACTTTTCCTTACTCCCCTCAGGGTTCTCAGATACCCTTAAGGAGAATGGAGTGTCTAGGCTCTCTGCCAATGGCTCCAAATCCTAACAATGGCATTAGTTTCCATACATGCCAGAATAGACACATCAGTGCTCTTGTGGTGGTAAAGAATTGGTAACAAAGTAGATGCCCAACAATCAGGGAATAGCTAAATAAATTATAGCACATAAATGTATTGAAATATGATATGATGCAAATAAAACACGATGAGGAATAACAAATATAAAGGATTCAGGAAAGCTTCAGATGATATACATAAACTGATGCAGAGAGAATGAGCAGAATAAGGAAAATAATATGCACAATGACCACAATATGAATAGAAAAGTCAATAAAATGAAACTAAGCCATATGTAATTATAATAACTAAGCAAAAATATACTTCCCTCTCTTTATTGTAAAAGTGAAGGAGCTATGGAAAGACAGGAATATTAATATATTCTTGGTAGAGTTGTGGATTGGTCCAACCATTCTGGAAAACAATATGGAATTATACTTTAAAAATAACTAAAATTTATACACTCTCTAAACCCCAGATCTCACTGCTAGATATATATCAAAGAATATAGAAAATATTCAATAGAAAATAATGTCCATATATGTCACATATAAGGGGGAAATAGGTGAAGAACATTGTATATATTTCTAGATATAATATGCTGGGTTTATAAAAAAAATTTTAATCTCAGTTATAAGTGAGAGAGGCAGCATGCTGTAGTAAATAAGTATCTGATCTTTGAAGAAGACCTATATTCAAATACTTTCTGACATATAAAAGTTATATGATCCTAGACAAGTCCCTTAATCTGTCAGTACCCTTAGAAGCTCTCTGAAATCATTAAGGCTGAAGAGTAGATGTCAATCTGCATTCATAGAGGGAGTTTCTTTCATCTGGGAATTTCTTATAATAATGAAATCAAAAGTTCCTTCCAAGTTACAAGGAAAATTTGATTGGTTGGGAAAGGGAGTTGTACAAGAGAAAGGGAATATATTTAGAAATTTATGTGATATAAAAGAAAGTGGCATCAATAAAAATAAATCAAATGTAAATTGATTGAAGAATTCCTTTCATCCACATTGGTCTTTTTTTTTTTTTTTACAACTATCCTTTTTCTTCTTCATTAAAATTACTTCTTATGATTTCTGTACTTTTACTCTGAAAAATTTCTTATTCATCTTTGGCTGACTTCTCAAGAATTTTTTTAACCCTTACCTTCCATCTTGGAGTCAATACTGTGCATCAGATCTAAGGCAGAAGAGTGGTAAGGGCTAGGCAATGGGGGTTAAGTGACTTGCCCAGGGTTCCACGGCGGGAAGTATCTGAAGCCAGATTTGAACCTAGGACCTCCCAGCTCTAGGGCTGGCTCTTAATTCACTGAGCTACCCAGCTGCCCCCACCTTCTCAAGAATTTTAAGCCACAAGAAATTACATATTATTTCCTTTGAACTCTGAGATTTATTGTTTCAAAATCTAAGGTGCATATCATACATATCGTGCATATCATGGTTTTCCTCTCCTACACCATAAATTATAAGATGAAGTCAAATTTCTCCCCAGGGCTCCCATCATCCCCATACTAGCAAACTCTTTTTCCTGGATGATTGTTTATTTGTTTGTTGTCCTTTGTACTTGAAGAGGACCAAAATTACTTCAATGGGTGATATCCTTTGACTTGTGCATGAATTATATATGTGAGGCAGAATTGCACATTTCTAGTCATCAAAGTCCAGGGGCAAGACAAGTCCAATGATGAGATGACTGTTGATGACTCGGGATGCAGTGGATGACTTTGGCTTCTTCAATGTCTAGCCAAGCTTTGAGTACTCCACTGTGCCTGCTTCTGCTACCTTCATGGCCATTGAACAAATTGTTCTCAATTTTTTTTTTCGAAAACAAATTTTCCATGGTCAGCTAAGTGGCACAGTAGAGAGAGTAGCTCTCCTGGAGTCAGGAAGACTCATCTTCCTGGGTTCAAATTTGGTCTCAGATTCTTATTAGTTGTGTGACCCTGAGCGAGTCACTTCACTCCTAGATGATAATCAGCATTTGAAGTTCTTCTTGTGATTCCTCCAATTTTTTAAAGGATGAAATTATCATAATGGCAAGAAATGATGAACATCTCTATTTTGAGGGTGGAGAGGATGAAAGAGTTAGAGAACAGAGAGATACAGAAAAAGAAATAGATGGAGCCAGGGAGGCAAAAGGACAGGGAGATAAAGACAAAGAGATTACACAGACAGGAAGACAGAGAGAAAAGAAAAAGAGAAGATTCAAACTTCTGTGGAAATTTGAAGTTTCCCATCATTACTATGTAATGTTTCTGTGCCAGGTTTGTGATCTGTTTCCTAAACTACATGCTAATTTCCAGGTAGTCTCTTATATACTCCAATAATAATATAATTTTAAATTCTGCCTCTTTTGATCTTTATCCAAGTGCTTTCCAGCTTATTGATTTTTCTGTAGTTCTTGGATCTCTGCAACTACTTAGAAAGAATAATTAGATAAAAGAAAAAGTAACCAGAGAGTGTGTTTCCAACACAGGAGCTGGACCCTAGGTCACCCATTACCACTCCCTATCTCCCTAGGCTCATAATGGCTGAAGATACACATATTCACTCATCCTAGATACTTAAAATGACTAGTTCAGCTCTGCCTTAAACTGCAATTCACAACAAGAATCATGGAGTACTAGTTAAATACTCAGGCTTCCTGAGATAGATGGCTTCTTCAAGTATTACTTTGAAAGTTCTCATTCAATGGGCTTCAAGATGAATTAACTAGGTGGCTCAGTGGATTGAAAGCCAAACCTAGAGACAGGAGGTCCTGGGTTCAAATATGGCTTCAGATACTTCCTAGTTGTGTGACTCTGGGCAAGTCCCTTAACCACCATTGCCTAGCCCTTATTGCTCTTCTGCCTAGGAACCAATACACAGGATTGATTCTAAGATGGAAGATAAGGGTTAAAAAAAAGATGAATTAACTCAACAATCCACTAAGCTAAGAATGGATTAAAATTAGAAATTTATATCTGAATGCCATTGAACTCACTATCCAAATCTTATCAAATCATTGTCTCCTAGTTCTTTTTTTGTCAAGAGTTGCTGCCCTCATTTAATTTTTGTGCCAATTTCAAAGACTATATTCATAAATTCCAAGTTTGGCCTGCTACAATTTACAAATACTTTTGCAGTAATTAAAAAATAGCTCAGATTTATGCAAATGGAGACCTTTTTTTGCTCATCTCAATAAAGTATGGCTACTAAATGATCAATCCAAAGAACATGTGAAGTCTATTCTTGAAAACAAAATGGTGGCATTTTTTTTTACCCTTCTAATCTTGGAATCTGCGCCCACCAGATAATTTTTACATTTCTACTATGTGATTTGCTGGTCTCTTTGTTCTTTTGAAGTTCTTAATACACTGAGAAATCACCTAGTAGGCTATTGTATCAGTGAGGGAGAATATCCCTCAGACTAAGTATAGATACTGCATTTATTGAATGCAATGAGTCTGATGATCTTCCACTGATGTAACTGTCCTCAAATCCACTGTGCATGTAATTGGAACCTGCTGTAAGTCTGGGCTCCACTCACCAAGACTTTTGTGAATATAACTGTGAAGTTTTAAGCTTTTACAACACTCACTCAATATAGTAAATAAGATGTTGAAAGAGTTGACTTTCTCCAGAACTTTTGTTGTTGTTGTAGTTTTTCCAGTTACTACCACATGAGTACATATCATTTAATAATGTTTATATGGACATGAAAACTTATCATAAACAGATGGATGTGGATAAGATTGCTTCCAAATATAACCACAGTTGTCTACCCTATGTCGTATAGAACTTCAGATGATCACTTCCATATTATCCTCAATTGTTTGATTATCACTTCATAGTGAAATTCACCATGGCCACTTAGGAATACCGCCATGAAGAGGAATGTCATAGCAATGTTATAAGGCTACTGACTCATTTTGTTAAAAATCTTCTGTTTTGTTCTTTTTTTTGAAACCCTTACCTTCCATCTTAAAATGGATTCTATCAATTCCAAGGCAGAAGAGTGGTAAAAGCCAGGTAATTAAAGTTAAATGACTTGCCCAGAGTCACACATCTAGGAATTGTCTGAGGCTACATTTGAACCCAGCACCTCCTGTCTCCAGGCCTGGCTCTCTATCCACTGAGCTACCTAGAGGCAACTTTTGTTTGGTTCTTCATAGCCCTACCACATAAACATACATTCCTCCTGCCCTTCCCCCTCCACTTTCCAATCTTCTTATACCCTACTCCTTTACAAGTGTACTCCACGATTCAGGAACATTGGCATCATTCTTTCTGTTCTGCACATATAAGATATTCCATCTCCTGACTGCATTTTCCTGGCTGTCCTTGATGTCTAGACTCTCTTCCTCCTGATCTCCACCTCTAGGCTTCCCTGGTTTCTTTCTAGTCTCTAGACTCCTTTCAAGTCTCTGCTAAAATTCTACGTTTTGCAGAAAGCTTCACTCTTAATGTCTTCCCTTTGAGATAATTTCCAATTTATCCTGTCTATATTTTTATCTATATCCACTGGTGGCACAGGGGATAGCGTGTAGGACCTGAAGTCAGGAAGATTCATCTTCATAAGTTCAAATTCAGCCACAGACACTCACCCTGACAAATCACAATATCTGTTTTTCTCAGTTCCTCATCTGTAAAAATGACCTGGTGAAAGAAATGACAACCCACTCCCAATATCTTTACCAAGAAAACCCCAAATGGGGATGTGAAGTGTTGGACACATCTGAAAAACAACTAAATAACAACAAAATCATGTTCGTACATGATTACATGCCACCTCACCCTAGGATTATAAGCATCTTGAGGGCAGGGATTCCTTTTGCCTTTCTTGACATCCTAAGCACTTAGCACAGTGCCTGGAAATTAGTAGGTACTTAATAAATGCCTATTGAATTGGCATCTTGCCTATTCATGTTTTTAGTTTCTTCTATTTTCTAATATGGAACTATGGTTTCATTCTAATTCACGAACCAAGTTCCTGGTGTGGAAACTCCCTCTATCAAGGTAAATCAACATTGGTTTGGTACCTTCCGGTCTTAAAGAGTTATCAAAGACAAAACAAGGCTAAGTATTTGTCAAAGTCTCATAGTATGTGTGAAAATAGACTCAAATTCAAATCTTCCTGCCTGGAGACAGGCTCTCTATCTACTATGTCCATGCTGCCTCTCCTTTATTTTTCTTGCTATAACTAAATAGAGAAACTGACTCCAAAGCTGGGGGGGGGACATATATATACAAAATTGGGGGAAATAATGCTGAGCAATATCAATTGATTAAGGCCATCCAGGGTTCCTTAAGAACTCTAACTTTTCAAGAAAGGATATCTTCACTAATCTCATGAGCAAAGGTTCAAGAGATTCAGTTTTATGATGAGAAACACATTCTAAGCAGCAAAAAGTTTGGATATTCCAGTCAGAACAAATAGTGACATTGTGTTAGGTGAAAGATGAAATGACTGAGGAAACAAAGGCTGAAGAGTATATCAATTTATTAAGTAATAAATGTCAATTGCCTAACAAATTAGGACCAATTGCCTTCATTAGCTTTGGCACTATACCCCCAAAATAAGGGAAGACAAATTTTTTTACAAATTTAAAAACAATTAATCAAATAAGGTTAATTAATTCAAAGTAAATAATCAGAATATAATATTATATAATCTGATTTCTAATTAGAGGAAAGATTAGGGACTTTCCAAGTTGGGAGAGAAAAATTTTATGAAACCAAGAAAAAAAATACACCACTGCCCCCAAATGTCTGCAAACAACCAAAAGTACATAGAAATAATAACTGATTGACCAGAACAGGGCCACTTTTCCCATAAGACATATGGGTTGCTTGAGATGTATAAATTGTAAGAAAACATCTTGCATCAAACTTAGGAAATGACTGGGTTTCTGGTCAGTATAACCTAGATCAGTGATGGCTAACCTTTTAGAAACAGAGAGCTGGGCTCTGCCCCCCCACACACAACCAAGTACTGTGCCCACCCTCCCCCAGAGACCATGTTCTGTGCCTGTCACCACAAAAAAATGCCAGTGCACCCTGCCCCCCACCTTACCTCAGACAGGAGAGAAATAAAGCACTCCCATTGGGCTGATGGGTGGAGGAACAGGTGAAGGGAGGAATATCCTCAGCAAGTATAGAGAGGTGAAGGGAAGTTGCAGGAGTACTCTGCTCCCTTCCAGCTCTGCCGCCTGTGAGCTACCCACCTTAACCCCTGTGAACTCCCATTGGCTTCTTGACAGAAAGGAAGGGGATGTGAAAAAAATGTCACCAGACACAGTGGAGAGGAGCAGGGGAGTAACTACAACTGAGTCCCTCAGCATAACAAACTCTGGTGGAAGTGGGGAAAGTGGCCATGTGCCCACAAAGAGCACTCTGCATGGCATCTTTGGCACCTGTGCCATAGGTTCACCATTACTGACCTAGGTTTTTAGTTAAGAGTCTCTAAGTAGTAAGTAGAGGTGGCCTAGTTTCCCAGTCATGCAGGGATAGGTTCAAAAAATACAATAAGGTTTTCTCCTTATTAACACTATTAAATAAAGTTTTTTCACAAGACAGAAGTTGGACTAGACCCATAATTGAATAGTAAGGAACCTTGAGCTAGTTACAGAATTGAGTCATAAGATATGGTTCACTTGATTTCATAATTAGCCACTTGCTCCCCCAGTCTCCTCAATGCTCTCAACAAAAGATCCGCTAATCTGGGACATTATAAAGGAAAAGCAAGAATCCAAGCAGGAGAAGAGAAGCCTAATGCCACTCTCTCACCTTAAGCACAGTAAATGAATCTACATAGTACATAACAAATGGTATTAAACACTGTTAAATAGAAAGGAAGTTGGCTTTACAAATACAAAAATTCCTCAAACATTTATTAAACACCTACTATATTGCAAGGCACTCTTCTGGGTCCTAGGGATTCCAAGAAAAAAATATTAAAGAAGTCCCTGCCCTCAAGGGAGCATATATCCTACCTAGAGTGGGGAATGGTCATACAAGATCTACAGGGATAACTAAATTATAATAACTACAAAGTAATTTCAGGAGGAAGGGAGGGAATGCTATCTACTGTGGTCATCAGAAAGGGCTCATTTCAGAGGTGGAAGTAGAGCTTTTTGTGTCAAGATTAGAATAAATGGTTATTAAGGAAGAGCCCATTTGATCTGGGCCACAGCAATAATCTCACATTACTCATGTCTACATCAGTAGATCTAGAGAATGGGTCTGGGTTAACATTGTTTTCAGCTTTAGGTTCTGCTTACTTGCTTAATGGTTATTTCATACATTAGGGAATATTAGTACATAAAGTTATTTACTAATCTGACAAAAATGATAAATGTTCTTTCTGTTTATTTTATGATTCCCAAAGAGGAATGTGCATATTCTGGCTCCAGTCTTTTAAGAATAGGCAGACTACTTCATCCTTCAGGGTTCCAGTGTTCTTGGAAAAGTTGATGGAGTGATCACTTTTTCTACTTACATAGTTTCATGTTCCCACTGGCTGTGTTCCTCTCTTTTTGAGGGACCTAGAGACCATCACTCCCACTCCCCCCTACCCCCAGTTTATAGGTAGCTTTTAAATAGGAATATTTGCTTCAAAGATATAGCAAAAATAAATATATTGGGGGCATCTAGGTGGCACAATGGATAGAGTACCTGGTTTGGAGTCAGGAGGACCTGGGTTCCAATTTGACCTCAGACACTTCCTAGGTGTATGACCCTGGGCAAGTCACTTAACCCCATTTGCTTAGCCCTTGCCACTCTTCTGTCTTAGAGTTGTTACTAAGACAGAAGTTAAAGGTTTAAATATTATATATATATATATATACACACACACACATATATACACATATACACACAAACATATATAAATATATAACAATAAATATATAGAATATGTTTTAGCTATGTATAATAAATGTTTAAAATATTATATATATATGTATAATCTGTATGTGTGTATATATATACATTTTCCCCAATATCTTCGGGACATAATCCCTCTATACCATGTAAATCTTGGAAGGAATCAGGGATTAGACTTCTAATTTTGCTCTGTTCCTATAACAAATTGGTCCCACCAAATTCACATCCAAAGACTTATTGCTGCCAGATGAAATTGACTGAGGTCTGGAAGGTCTTAATTTCCTCCTCCCTTCTCAGAGCATTGATGCTGCTCTAGATGCAAAACCTGGACTCTATTCTGAATCCTGGATTTTTTGTTACCATTTTAAAACTATATAGAACAATATAATAGGCAACATAAAAATAATATAATATGTATAATTTGCATATATATAATATATAATAAATTAACATAAAATAAATATGTTTATCCATATTCTCACATTAGTTATGTCCAAAAATCTATAGCTCATTCTTTTCCCCCCACTTTCTTCTTACCTCTCCTCCCTCCCTAAATAGACAGGTAATAGATATAGGTTGTACATACATTATCATATAATACAGATTTCCCTGTTTATCATGTTGTGAATGAAACAAGACATATAATGCTTACACCAGAAAAAAATTCATGGAGGAAATAGAGTGATGAATTATATATAAATATATATATATATATACATGTATATGTATATATATATACCATCTTACCATATAAGATACCATCTTAGCAAACTGATGGAGTCTACACATATTTTAACCTTTACCTTCCATCTTAGAATCAATCCTTGACTCTAAGGCAGATGACTGGTAAGGGTTAAGCAATGGGGTGACTTGCCCAGGGTCACACAATTAGAAAGTGTTTAATGTAAGATTTGAATCCAGGACCTCCCATCTCTAGGTCTGGCTCCCTATCTACAGAGCCAACTAGCTGACCCCAAGTGGTATGCTTCAATTTGCATTTGGTCTCTGCTGCTTTCCTCTGGGGTGGCAGATGGCTTAAGTGTTCTAGGCCTTCGAAAATTCCAAATTTGGAGACTCAATTCCCTGCTCTTAAAATTGAAAAGAAAAAATTAAAAGGCCAGGGAGGCCAATTTATCAGGAACCATACGACATAGAGAGAAGTCCCTTTAGTCCTTTCCCTATACCATGGTTCTCTCACCTTAGGCCCTCAGTGAAGGAGTCACCTCATTCCACTAGAAGTAAATGCAGCAAACTATGCAAGTCCTGTTGAAGACACTGAACAATTGGTCTGTGGGCCTGTGAAGCCATTTAAAAAGGGCTCCTCCCATTCAAATGGTAAGTCAGCTGGAACCAGTTGCAGAACATCCATGCAAGTTCTTGTCATGATTCTTCTAGTTGTGAGATCTTCCCAGTATCCTCCACATAAGGATACCATCTTAGCAAACTGATGGAGTCTATACATGCACTGATCCCATTGCACTTATTTTTTTTTAAGTTTCTTTCTCTCTCTTATTTTTATGACCCTTTCCCTCTCTCTTAAAATCAGCACTAGGTAGAACAGCAGTAAGGGCTAGGCAATTGGGGTCAAGTGACTAACCAGGGTCACACGACTAGGAAATATCCAAGACTACACTTGAAACCAGGACTTCCCATCTCCAGGCCTGGCTCTCTATCTATTGAGCCACCTATTTGGCCCAAGTTCTCTTTTACTGTGAATTTGATGATCATGAACAGAAACATTTTAATATATAAGGAAGAACAAGAGGATCATATAAAAAATTAAACATTTTTTAAAAGAACCATTTATATATAATTTAACAAGGAAGTAAGAAAATTGCTCTTCTTGTACCCCCCCCCTTTCTGCATTTATTTCTGCTTTCTTTTATGCATATAAAATATTTTATGGATGTTCTTTTTTATATGCCTTAAAGCTGTTAATAAGGATATACACCTTTTTAATGTACTAAGAGCTACTGAGGAGAGTTAAATATAACTATTTGGTACTCTCTACCCTCTCAGCCTAAAACCTTTAGTATTTATGAAATGAAACTTAAAGCTTTATGCCCTGAGAAAGGACATCAAACTTGGCTAGGAAATCTGTTTCTCCTTGTTGAATGAGATCTTCCAAAACTCTACAGGTCTGGGAATGGGCCATGCACTCAAGATAAAGAAGTAATAATTAATAATTAATCAATAAGGAAAAAAAAATATAAAAAGAATGCAGGGGACTCTACATGCTTTTCTTCTTTTTTTGGTGAAGACTGAGAAAGATCCTCAGTTCTGAAAGGCCTGTGAGTTCATTTCCAGGCTGGGAAAAGATTTAAAAAGGAAGGAGCTGTGCAGGAACCTCAAACCAGGTAGCAGCCAGGCTAGCCAACAAAATAGGGTTCTTCTTTTTTTTTAATTAAATGCTCTTTCCACCTTAATACTACTTCCTTTTTTCCTCCTCTAGTCCCCATTACCCCTGCTTCAAAAAGCCAGTCTCCTAAATCTGTACGTCCTGAAAAAGCAATCTGACACCCAGCATCCACAGGTTCTGAGTTAAACATTTCAGGTGAAGAAAAGGAAGAAAATATTTAATGGGTCTAATACTTAAATGGTTCTATGATTTCACCAAACTACTCCTGAATGCCAAGTTTAAGTGTGCTCCGCTTTCTCCACGCTTCCCTTCTATCTTAGTTCCACTTTGCTAATTAGCTTCATGTGCAAGAATTATTCAATCTTTCTGAGAACATCTGTGGGATTTACATTAGGAAATAAAAAATACAATGTATAAAGGTAGTCTACTGTTGAGCCTCTCTCCCGATCTTCTGTCTTACATCTCCAACTGCTTACAAGACATCTCAGACTGGAAGTACTGAAGACATCTTAAAAATTCAACATGGCAAAGATGGCTAGATGGCTCTGGGAATTGAGAGCCAGACCCAGAGATGGGAGGTCCTGGGTTCAGCCCTTCTGCCTTCTTCTAGTACACAGGATTGATAGAACATAAGGATTTTTTTTTTAAATTCAACATGTGCAAAACCAAACTCATTACCTTTCCTCCCAAGTACTCCCCATTTCCCAATTTCCCTATTAGTTGAGGGTACAACTGTCCTCCCAGTCACCTAGGCTCACCTAGATGTTATCCTCATCTTACTTCTTCTCATGCCAATGTTCAAATATTTATTAAATCCTGTTATTGCTAGAGGCAGGGAGCTAGAGTGTTGGGGCAGCTGGGTTGCTCAGTGGATTGAGAGCCAGGCCTAGAGACTGGAGGTCCTAGGTTCAAGTCCAGCCTCGGACACTTCCAGCTGTGTGACCTTGGGCAAGTCACTTGACCCCTATCGCCCACCCTTACCACTCCTGGGCCAAGGATGGTCCCTAGCCTGGATGAAAAAGGAGGAGGGTTGGGCGTGGGGCTAGCAACCCCACCCTGTAAAAACTACATCTGCTAAAGAAACTGCAACCTAAAGTAGGGGCAGCTGGGCTAGCTCAGTGGATTGAGAGCCAGGCCTGGAGACGAAAGGTCCTAGGTTCAAATCTGGCCTCAGACACTTCCCAGCTGGGTGACCCTGAGCGACTGTGTGACCCATTGCCTACTGGTTGTGGCCCTATGCTCCTAGAATGGAGTCCCAGGATAAAAAAAAAAAAACCTCCCAATTTCCCTATTAGTTGAGGGTACTACTGTCCTCCCAGTCACCTAGGCTCACCTAGATGTTATCCTCATCTTACTTCTTCTCATGCCAATGTTCAATTATTTATTAAATCCTGTTATTGCTAGAGGCAGGGAGCTAGAGTGTTAAACCCGGAGTCAGACTCATCTTCCTAAGTTCAAATATGGCCTCTGACACTTAGTAGCTATGTGACCCTGGGCAAGTTATTTAACCCTATCTGCCTCAGTTTCCCTACCTGTAAAATGAGCTAGAGAAGGACATGGTAAATCATTTCAATATATTCATCAAAAAAACTCCAAATCGGGTCAGGAAGAGTTGGACATGATTGAAAAGCAACTGAACAATTGTTGCTACCTTTGTAATAGCTTTCATGTACATCTCTTTCTCTCCTTGTACAGATCCTCATCACCTCATGCCTGAACTATTGTAATAGTGTGCCTTAGTCTGACTAAAGTCTCTTTCCCATTCTGATCTATCTTCTACTCAGTTATCAAATTGATCTTTCTAGATAGATCTGATCACATCACGCCCCTATTTACCAGACTCTAGTGGCTCTCCATTGCTTCTAGGATCAAATATAAAATCCTTTGTTTAATTTTTAAAGCTTTCATAACCTTGCCCCTTCCTACTTTCTCATTTTCTTATACTTTAATTCTTTCCAAGTACTCTATAAATCCAATGACACCATCTTCCTTGCTGTTGTTCACATGCAACATTCTTAACTCTGGGTATTCTCTTTGGCTGTCTCCCATGCCTCAAATTCTCTCCCTTCTAATCTTTACCTGATGACTTTCTTCAAATCTCAGCTAAAGTCCTATCCTCTACAAGAAGAACTGGAAGGCCTCAGCTACTTCCCAGCTGTGGAAGAAGGAGAAGGAGAAGGAGAAGGAGAAGGAGAAGGAGAAGGAGAAGGAGAAGGAGAAGGAGAAGGAGAAAAGACTGTGGAATATTGTTTTTCTAAATGATTTACATATATTATCATATCTAATTCTTACAATATTCCTGTTCAAATGTCATTCTCATTTTACAGATGAATAAATTGAGGCTGAGATTGGTTAATTGACTTGACAAGGGTTACATATTGTGAGTAAGTAGAAAAGCCAGGATTTGTACCCAGGTCTTGCAACTTCAAGTCCACTATAATAATGGTAATGATGATGACAAAGCTTTAAGTTTTGCAAAGGTCTATACATATACAAATGTATATTCACATCTGAGTCAGATCGTAATCTTGTGAAATAAGTGCTACCTATATCATCATTTCTATTTTACAGATAAAGTAGCTCAAAATCAAAAAGAGTAAGTGATTTGATCTATGGTCCCAACCCTAGCAAGTTTTGGGGGCAAGACTGGGCATTAGGTCTTCCTGATCCCAAGAGAAGGACTCTGTCTCTGAAAAGATTGTCTAGGGATGAACATATTATGGGAGAGTCATGAGCTGTCCAAAAGTATTTTGGGTTGGTTGAAGGGCAAAGGAAATGAAGTTTGCAGAAGAGTATGGGACAGTTGATCAAGGCCAAGGTTACCAGAGCCAGGCTTAGGAATTTTTTTGAATATAAATTAAAAGAAAAATGGACAGATTTTTTAGAATGTTGCAGAGATTTCAGAGGAAAGGACATGGAAGTGGGAGGTAGAGAAGAGCAAGTTAGAAACACGGGAAGAAATTTTCTTTGAATTCCAACATCCCTTTTATTAATTAAACTCATAATTTATTTTCTCAAAATCTGAAAATCTCATCTTTTTTTAGTGTTACAAAGTGTTTATTATGTGCCAGATGCTTTTCTAGGAATAGGAGGGGAAAAAATAAAAACAGTCTTTCCCCTCAAGGAGCTTACATTCTAATGGAGTAAAGAAAATGTTTGTAGATACATTCAAAATACCAATAGATGGAAGGTGACCTTAGCATGGAAAGCACCAGCAACAGAGGAGGAGAAGAAAGGTGATGAGGCAATGATATCTGGTTTGGTTAAAGGAAATCAGAATGTCAAACTGAAGAGAGAAATTCCTGGGGACATGATAGTTTATTTTCAAGAATCCCATGGACTGTTATATGGAAAGAAGGAATGGATCTGTTCTTCTTGGCCCCAGAGGGCAGAGGAGGACCAAAGCGTAAAAGGTACAAAGAAGCACATTTAAACTTCAGGAAAGGAAAAACTTTCTAACAATTAGAGTTGTCCAAAAGGAGAATGTAGAGAGGGCAGCTAGGTGGCAGAGTGGATAGAGTGCTGGGCCTGGAGTCAGGAAGATATGAGTCAAAATCCAGCCTCTGACACTTACTAGCTATGTAACCCTAAGCAAGTTACCTAACCCCTGTTTGCCTTAATCCATTGAAGAAAGAAATGGTAAACCACTCCATTATCTTTGCCCAGAAAATCTAAATGGGGTCATGAAGAGCTGGACATAGCTGAAATGACTGAACAACAGAATATAGAAAATATATTGGAAAGGAGAGAGATGAGAAGCCAGGTGTACACTTGAAAAGCTTATAAAACAAATAGGTGATATAGTGGTTCTGTGCATGCAGAGTAAATAGATATGAGAGATATTGTGGATGTAGGATCAGTAGTATTTAACAACTTATCTCTTATGGTGGTGAAGTGGGAGGAAAAAAAATTAGATATGGTGCTAGAGTTATAGTATGGTTAATTAGAAGGGTATTGGTACCCTGCATAGAAATTTGGAAGTTTGGAGGAGGCAACTGTTGGAAAGTCCATTGGAAAGATCATTGGAATGATCAATTCCACTTTGGAGATGATGAATTTGAGATGTTGACATAGAATCTAAATGGTAATGTACAACAGGCAGTAAGTGAGTCAAGCCTAAAGTCTTTGAGAAAGAGTGGGGCTAGATATTTAGATCTGTATAAAGATGATAATTGAACCTATGGAAGAAGATGAAATCACCAAGGGAATGGTCACAAAGAAGGAAGACAAAAGGACCCAGCATAGAGTCTTGGGGACTCCCATATTTAGAGGGTATAAAATGGATAATAATCTTTCAAAGGAGACAGATCAAGAGTAGTTAGATAGGTAGAAGAAAAAGCAGGAATCAGGAGTGTTCTAGAAATCAAGAAGAAAAATTGGTCAGGAATATCTGTCATTGGCCTGCTAACTATAATCATCATAATTTATTTCCTTGTATTTCATTTGTAATTTCTGTGATTTTTTTAATAACATGTATAAGGATCTTTTCCTTTTCAGACTTTTGTAACTGTAAAGTGTGATCTTTTCTCTGGGGAATGCAAGTAAATAGATGATGAAATGGTAAATAGATCATCTATGAAGCACTTACTTTGTGCCAGGCATTAGGGACACATACATAAGAAAACAAGATGGCTTTTATTCTCAAGGAGTTTATATTCTAAAAGGAGACAAAACATAAAGGGGACCTAGAAAGGAGGCACTTCCAGCCAGAGATTCACTGGTCAAGAGAACAAGTTCCAGGATGAGGAGACATCTCCACATGGACATGATTGTTGGTGAAGAGGTGAAGAAGTTCAGAGAATGATTTGAGAAGAGAATGTAATCAGTATGGCTGGAGACCTGCATGAAATGGCAACCCTGACCAGAAACTCACCAATCAAAAAGGCTCTCCCTTTCTCCACTGGTTATGATCTTTGTAGATTGGAAATGTATTCTATCTCTGAGCTAGAATTTTAAAAGGGGTTGGGGGATACCACAAGCATTTCAGTAAGTCCTTTGATTTCTCACTTGAGAAAACAACTCAACTTAATTCTTCTGATACTAGTCAGACAATTTAAGAGGCAATATTCCCTGAGATGATTCATCATCATATCAGATAGCTAACCTGCAAGTTTTAATCATTTATTATTTGCTTTTACTTTTATCCATAAAACTAGAATAAAAATTCATCTAGTTAGAGCATCAGACATATGGGATTACTGTGTAGAACTTCCTGAGAACCTTGCTAGAGTATGCAAACGCCATGGCCACCAACAGGAACCTCAGAAAGAAGGTATGTGTTAAAACAATGGGAGTTTCGGAAACAATGAGCTTCTTTTCCAGGAATCTCATCATTGAACCAAAAACATTGCTGAAGAAATATATCATGTGATTGTAGCTTACAGTTCTGGCTTTGCTAAATCTGTGTGTTTTGGCAGGTGGTGCTACCTCTCTTCAACTCTGTTTCCTCATCTTTATGTGAGAAAAAATAAAACCAGGTAAATCATTCAACAATATCAATGTGGCCTGTGGTGAATAAAGAGAGTGGTGTTTGAGTGTGTCAAACTGGAAGTGGAAAGTTGCCTGCAGAACTCCCAAGCAAAGCTGAACCAGATGAAAACATGATTGGAAAATGTTTAATAGAATTAATGACAATACAATATAACAAAGATAATCTTAATTTGTGGTTTTCTAAGTCAAGATGTGGCCTGTAGTGAATCCATTTCTACTTGAATCTGACAGCATTGTAGCTATAAGACATAATGGTAGGACATAAATCAATCCAAGTAGGACAGTTTGTTCCAACTAATTTAGAGTCCAGCTGAGAAGGGATTTATATACAACATGACTTGAACTACTCCAAGCAAGAAATCCACAGATTTCATAGCTTGTAGTACACAATGTCTCTGCGTGTAGTACTTCTTATTGTTCAATCTTGTCTGATTCTTCCTTACCCTATTTGGGATTTTCTTGGCTAAGATACTGAAATGGTGTGTCATTTCCTTCTCCAGCTCGTTTACAGATGAAAAATCTGAGGCAAACGGAGTGAAGTGGCTTACCCAAGGTCACACAGCTAGTAAGTTTGTGACCTGATTTGAAATCAGGAACATGAATCTATAGTGCCACCTAGATTCCTATGCATATAGTACAATGCCTCTCCTAAGCACTTAACCCTTGCTTCAGTATATCATAGCTATTGGTGAATGGTCCCTACCTCCTCCACCTCTCACCACCACCCGCCCTTCCCCACCAGGATCATTGCATGGAATCTCCACAGCATTTAGTCCAACCCCCTCATTAAACAGATCAGAAAATTGAGAAGCAGGAAGGTTGACTTGCTCCAGCACCTAGCATGAGCCTGGCAACTAGTAGGTGTACTTAGTGGCTAGAGAGCCAGGCCTAGAGATTAGGAGATCCTGGGTTCAAATCTGACCTCAGACATTTCTTGCCTGTGTGTGAGAAGCAAAATTAATATCCAGTATTCTAAGTATTATATTTAATAAGATTTATTAATAAATAAATAACTGTATAATTGTCATAATGGTTTGCAATACCCTCCTCAGGGGGATTGTATAATTACCATAAGGGATTGTATAATCTATTAAGAAAGAAACATTTCAGGAAAGAGAACTTGATAACTCTTTGAATCTAGAAGATGAATTGTTTAAAGAAGACACCATGTAGATGATCAAAGAAAACCTCCACAGCATCATAAGATCCAGAATGAACTTTGGAGTATAACTGATTGAACTTTGGGGGAGTTGAAAATAAGTATTTTGAATGTATGCCACAGGGGATTGCCTTATTGTCAATGTGCCTAGCAAACATTGGTTTGCTCTCTCTCTATCTATCTATCTATCTATCTATCTATCTATCTATCTCTTTTTTCCTTCTTATCTCTAACTATTGACATTATATGCACCTTTAGCTAGAAGATCTTTAGAGATACAAGTTGGTTATGTAAAATGATTCATTGGGGAGACTAGTCTCCCAAAGAATCACAAGAGGGATTGTGAAAAGGGAATCCTTTGTTCTCTTTGCCTAGTTGAAGTTAATACTTTGACAATAACTTAAGTATCCCTACTTAGTACCTCACTAGATTGTGAGGACAAGATTAGCTCTCCTTTGTCTACCTTTTGATTGAATTAACACAATTAACACAAGCTTAAACTAGGTGGAGGAGCTCACAAACCACTTAGTGAGTTCATACCTTACTTGATGCTAGGTGAGAAACCAGAAAGATATTTGGAGAGCTCCACCTTTTCCCCCAAACTCAAATATACAGAAACTTAAGAGTTCACACACTCAGAAAGGCGTGAATCCAAAGGTTACAACTCAGACAATTTGGAAACTGTGATTGGCCCCCATGAAAAGGGGCAGGGAGGGGGCAGCTGGGTAGCTCAGTGGATTGAGAACCAGGCCTAGAGATGGGAGGTCCTAGGTTCAAATCTGACCTCAGCCACTTCCTAGTTGTGTGACCCTGGGCAAGTCACTTGACCCCCATTGCCTACCCTTACCGCTCTTCTACCTTGGAACCAATACACAGTATTGACTCCAAGACAGAAGATAAGGGTTTAAAAAAAGGGTGGGGGGGGGGGTCAGGAACAGGAAACCACCATAAAAGCCATGAAAAACCCTGAGCACTCAGTCTTGTGAAAGTGACTCTAGTGAAGAGTGTTTCCTGAAGACAGTCTTTGAGGGAACTTCACTGGGGACTGTGGCTTAGACTGTACGTCTTAGATTATGGCATCAACCTTGGATTCTGACTCCTGGACTACCTAGTTAGGTGAGTGAAAAGTATTGACTACTTTCCTAGTTTCCTAAGAGACTAGCTTCCACCTTGGAGGAGGCCAGTAGTTACTCACTACCAGCCCTCCTGGCTGAGGACTAGTATAGGTATTTTCTCTAACTTCTCTCACATTTCTCTACCTTATTATTTCCCACTCTATTTTTGTAAATAAACTTCTGACTTGAGATATAATAACTCCAGCCAACCATGTTATTTCACATAATTTAAGTCCAACCACTAAATTTAAATCTTACATATCATAAAAAGCTAGGGTAAAAAGCGAGCTTTCTTAGTCGCACACACGGAAAAAGAGAGAGAGTGGGTGTGGTTTTACACAACTATATGCAAATACACAAGGATGCTACATTGACAAAAGGAAAAGGATGCTGGGTAATATAAAGGAATTCTGGGTAAAATAGTCCTGGGGTAGAACATTCTAACTACACATGTGTGACTCCAGGCAAGTCACTTAATCCCAATTGCCTAGCCTTTACCACTCTTTTGTCTTGGAACCAATACTCAGCATTGATTCTAAGACAAAAGGTAAGGGTTAAAAACAAACAATCAATCTTATAAAGTAACTCCTGAAGGGGGAAACATCTATGCCTGGAATATTCTCTCTCCCTGACTCTAGCTCCTGATTTCCCTGGCTTCTATAGAAAGAAAAAAAATTAGCACCAATACTATATTCTGTGATTTTTGCTTCCTGGCTGCCAGAAACAATTTTATTTAATTTTTCATTATTCTATATCCAAGCCATTTCTATGTGGAAGAGAGGTATTGAGACTGGCATAATCCCTCATACTCAGCAATATAACTCTCTCCCCTAAGGAGATTATGGGATCATTTATAGGAATCATGAACAAGGAAAGATACAGTTTGGATGAACATTTTATCCCATCCTTCCTAAATCACTGCCCTCAGGGATCCTTTCTGAGGCCTATATGGAGAATAACTGAATAGGAAGCAGAGAGGGGACTCTCTTTCAATGAAAGAAGGCACTTCCCTTGGGTGATTTACTCCTCCTGTGGGGAAGGCACAGATCTAACCTAAAGTTAAGAGTTAGCACTCTTAATTCATTTCCCTAAAAGAAGCCTTTTTTGCCTTTGACCCCTCACCTCTCTTTCCAAGGAGCTCTTCTCTGGAATCTGGAAGGACTTTAGTGAGAAATAGTATTTCTTAATAATTCTAGGGAAAATAAAAAGGAAGTTTTTCATCTTTTCAAACTCTTTTTTAAGATTCAGCTTGAATTTCACTTTTCGCAAGAGGGCTTCGCCTTCTCCCTCTTTCCCCTGAGATTATCTCCAATTTATCTCACATATAGCTTATATAGTTTGTTGGTTGTCTCCTCATTTGAATGTGAGCTCCTGACACATGGTAGGCACTTAAAAGATGCCCACTAACAGACAAATTTCTTAATATTGTCATTTGGTTACTTGTGCTCACGGAAACACAAAAGCAAAAGTAATAGCCAGGGCCTTGAGGTACGTTCCAGGCTTCCTAAAATAACACAATTTCTACTGCCAAGTGTCACAGTCACCATGGCTTTGGGGCATAGGAAAGGAGAGAAATCCCCTTCTCCACAGCTTGAAGTCCAAGGAGGAATGGACAGAGTTCCAAGCAAAAATGTGCCCACGGGAAAGAGAAAGTGGAGCCTTTCTAAAGCATTTATAGTCTGGAGAAGTGGGGAAGGAGAAGTTCCTTCCAAAGTATCTGGCCCCCATGATGCTCAATAGTCAATCCTTTTTGACATAACAGTATGGAAGGCACAAATCAAGATTTGTCAGGGGCAGCTGGGTGGCTCAGTGGATTGAGAGCCAGGCCTAGAGACGTGAAGTCCTGGGTTCAAATTTAGTTTCAGATTCTTCCTAACTGGGTGACCCTGGGCAAGTCACTTAACCTCTGTTGCCTAGCCCTTACCGCTCTTCAGCCTTGAAACCAATATTGATTCTAAGATGGAAGGTAAGGGTTTAAAAAATTTTGCAAAATCATCTCAATCAATAAATGATAAACATTTATTAAGTTCCTACTATGAGCCAAGCCCTGTGCTAAACACTGAGGATAGAAAAAGAGGTGAAAAAATATTCCCTGCCCTCAAGGAACTTACAATCTAATGGGAGAGACAATAGGCAAACAAGGATATACAAATCAAGCTACACATAGGAGAACTAGGAGAAAATTAATGAAGGCACTGGAATTAAGATGAGTTGAATTTGAAATGCCTACACAACATCCAGTTGGAGACTACCCAAAGGAAGGGGTAAAGGATGCTGGAGCTCAGGAGGAAGATACAGGTGGATATAGAAATCTGATTATCATTTGCAAAAAGATAATAATTGAACCTACAAAAACTGATAAGATCACTGAAGTTAAACTATTGAAGGGTGAAAGAGAGCAATGCTACAAAAGACTATTTTTAAAAAAAAATCTTTGCCTTCCATATTAGATTCAATACTATGCATTGGTTCCAAGGCAGAAGAGTGGTAAGGGCTAGGCAATGGAGGGAGGTTCAGTGACTTGCCCAGGTTCACACAGCTAAGAAGTATCTGACGCCAGATTTGAATCTAGGAGTTCCCATCTGGGCCTGATACTCAATCCACTAAACCTCCTAACTGACCCCAAGACTGTATTTTTGAGAAGAACCAAGGAAACTTTAGGGCAGCTAGGTGGTACAGTGGATAGAGTGCCCTGCCTGGAGTCAGGAAGGCTCATCTCCCTTAATTCAAATATAGCCCCCACTTATAGTGTCAAACACCACCATTGCCCAGTCCTTACTGCTCTTCTGCCTTAGAACAAATACACAGTATTAATTCTAAGAAAGAAAGTAAGAGTTAAAAAAATACACAGTCTTGGGGACAGTTAGGTAGATCAGCAGATTGAAAGCCAGGTCTAGCTGTATAACTCTGAGCAAGTCACTTAACCCTGTTAGCCTCAATTTCCTCATCCATAAAATGAGTGTGAAAAGGAAGTGGCAAACTACTCCAATATCTTTGCCAAGAAACCCCCAGATGGTGTCACAAAGAATCAGATGCAACTGATGACTGAACAAAGAGGAAAGTCTAGTGAAGAATGAGACAGGATTGAAGAATGATAAGAGGGAATAATAGACAATGAAGGAGGAAAAGTAGAAGCTCTTCTGAAGTCTAATTCTCTGGACAAATGCAAACAACCATATTCTCTGCAGTGTCCCTCAGTTCCTGGGTCTATACCTTCAAGAGTAACTTAAAGAGCAAGAGGTTACAATCAGGGGACAGGAATAGGAATCTACTACATACTAAGCACCTTACAGATATTTTCTCATTCCATCTTCACACCAGCCCAGTGAAGTAAGTCCTGTTATTATCCCCCTTCTACCCAGGAGGAAATTGAGGTAGACAGCCATTAAGTGGCTTGCTCAGGGTCACAAAGCTAGTAAAAAATTTAAGGCTACATTTGAACTCAGATTTTATACTTCCATGCCCAGTGCTCTATGTTCTGCATCAGCTCCCTGTCCCATAGGGAGCTGAGGCTGGGGTTTGGGAGGGCTGAACTTACATGCCTATTTTCAGTATCTGCCTTTAAATGATGGTTTGACCCATCAAACTGGCATGTATCTAAGAGGATACACTGGATGATCTTCTAGACTAAAAGTTCAAAACCCTGCTGGCCACAAATAGCACCATGAACCTGGTAAATAGTGAAAGGTCTCAGAGACAGACATGAAAATGGCTTGTGTAGGGACCCATGCTGCACAAACAAACCTAAAATTTAGGCATCCCAGCCTTTAAATGAAACTGGAAAGGACCATGGAGCCTCAGAAATTTCGTAGCTATCCTTCATTGTAGGCCTTCTTGATGAGCTAAGGTTGTTGGGGTTTTTTTTAAACCCTTACCTTCTGTCTTAGAATCCATACTGTGTATTGATTCCAAGGCAGAAGAGTGGTAAGGGTAGGCAATGGGGTAAAGTGACTTGTCCAGGGTCATACAGCTGGGAAGTGTCTGAGGCCACATTTGAACCTAGGACCTCCCATCTCTAGGCCTGGCTCTCAGTCCACTGAGCCTCCTACCTAACCCTGAGCTAAGCTTTTCTTGCAACTAACTCATATACTCAGAATTACTATCAATAGTCCAAAAAGCTTCCAACAGAAGAATCTCTCCAACTTCTAATTCCATTTCATCCAACTTCAAAGAGTCTGGAATATAGGGTCATAAGGATACATCATCACTAAATGGGTCTCAGGCTCCAATAAGAAAGCACAAATCCTTAACAAAGCCAGCTGCCAGCTAGATAAGAGTGAGTTTTCTCAATGATAAAAGATCACAGGCAAAATCACATAGAGCCCAGGGTGCTTTTGGAGCCATATAGAAGACTTTGCTTCCTTCTATAGTTGCCATTCCAACCTGATATCTGCCTTATTTTATTTATTTTTTTTTTAATTTTTTTTTAAACCTTAACTTCTGTGTATTGGCTCCTAGGTGGAAGAGTGGTAAGGGTGGGCAATGGGGGTCAAGTGACTTGCCCAGGGTCACACAGCTGGGAAGTGTCTGAGGTCGGATTTGAACCTAGGACCTCCTGTCTCTAGGCCTGACTCTCAATCCACTGAGCTACCCAGCTGCCCCTATCTGCCTTATTTTAAATAGCTACATGACTCAGTGAGGAAAACGTTGGACTTGGAATCAGAAGACTGAAATCTAAACCTTGCTTCAGATATCTACTAGGTATGTGACACTATGTCAATCACTTCAACTCTCTCAACCTCAATTTTTTCATATGTAAAAAGAAAGATTTCAATTTAGTGGCTTCTTAAAGGTTCCTTCAAGCTATAAAGTTATGGTCCTATAATCCCTCTATCCACAGCCCCATATGCCTGATCTCTGCCCCTTGAGAACACTCAGCATTCCACCAAGCATCTTTGGCTTTATTTTAGGAAGTGAAAAGGAAGGTTTAAATTCCAATTTAAAGGCAACAGTTGACAAGAATCAAAATCCAGTCTCTTAAGTGACAAAGACCACTTCTCTTTGGGAGATCCTTCATTAATTCCTAAGAAATGGCAATGTAAATTCAAAGACAAAAATGGAAGAGCTATAAACAAAAGGAAAATGAAAACGATTTTCAAAAATCATTATAAAATGTTTTCTCATCCAAGGAAAATGAAACCATTGTTTTGGACCTCAAGGTCACACTATTAGGTATACTTATAAAGAAGTTTAAAAAAAAACCACCAAAGAAAACAAAGATGGGGAAATCGGCTAGATTAGAGCAAATATATAGAACTGAGATCCATGCTGAAGGAGAAACAATTGTGAGGATGTGAAAGAACCAATAGACAAATCATCTGAAAGAAGGGAAGGTGTGAAAGGCATGGAAAAAGTCTCAGATATTATTAATACTGAAAAAAGTGACAAAGAACATCAGTAACTTAAAAAAAAACCAAAACACCCTTACCTTTCAACTTAAAAGCAATACTGCATATTGGTTCTAAGGCAGAAGAGTGATCAGGAGTATGGGGGTGAAGTGATTTGCCCAGTCACACACCTAGGAAGTGTCTAAGGCCAGATTTGAACCCAGGAACTCCCATTTCTGGGGTTGGCTCTCAATCCGCTGAGTCGTCTAGTTGGACCCTGAACATTAGTAACTTAATATGTTCACTCCTCCCTCTTTAAAAAAAAATATATTTTGTGAGTCATCTATATATAAATTTAAAATATCCTCTATGAGAGGTATTAATAGGAAAAAGCAGGCTTTTGTAAGTGATATTTGACACTGGACTATGTCTTTACTCTTTTACAATTCACTGAAATATGAAGAGAATATAAGATCTCATTATTTGTTTTGTTCTTTTAAGAAAAGCATTTGATTCAGCTGAACAAAATGCTACCTTACAGGTTACTTATCAATATGTACCTCCCATTCTTATATCAAAATAATTCAAGACACTGTGGAAGATATAACAACAGAAATAATTTTATCCAATGATCTTCTTTGTTAATAAATATCAGTTATGGCATTAATGCCTGAAGGCATTATACCACTATAGATTCGGTGTAATGACCAGATTGAAGAAGAATCCCTTATGGATGAGAAAGTTCTCCAAATGCTCCTATTTATAGATGGCATGCTCTGCTTAGTCCCAGAGGCCAGATCAGAAGCAATGTTTAGAAGATGCAAAGAGGCCAATTTAGGTTTGATATAATGAAAAACTTTCTAACAAAGAGATTTCTCTAAAAGCAACAATATCAGTTACTTTGGAAGATGAGTTGCCTTGACCACATGTGTTCCTGACATGTAGACCTTTATTCCCGTTCCCTTTAAGCACATGCCCACTCTTGGCAATGACAATGTATTCTTCCCACCCCCTTCCATGTCTATGCACAGTAGTTGGATGGTTGATCACTTGTCAAGTATGTGGTAAAGGGAATTTTTTTTTCCCAGCTATTCCTTGAACTAGGTGGTTTCTGAGATTTGTTCGACCTTTGAAAACCCCGTGTCAAAAGTCTGGCAGAAGGGCTAGTCTGCCCTACTTTTTCTCTGTCTCTCTCTCTGTCTGTCTCTGTCTGTCTCTGTCTGTCTCTCTGTCTCTCTCTGTCTCTCTCTCTCTCACACACACACACACACACTATCTCTCTCTTTCTCTCTCTCTCTCTTTCTGTCTCTCTCTCTCTCTCTCTCTCTCTCTCTCTCTCTCTCTCTCTCTCTCTCTCTCACTTATAA